>NC_135875.1:680812-685812 GCF_031162955.1 Sander vitreus | reverse complement strand
ACAAAGTAAATAATACAAATACAAAATAGTGGCTTTATATCCCAACATGCTTTGTTTACAATGCAGTGTGTGTGTGTGTGTGTGTGTGTGTGTGTGTGTGTGTCGGTCTGTCTGTGCTTGTGTGTGTGGCTAGCTACCTGGCTGAAGTGATTAGTGTGTGTGTGTGTGTGTGTGTGTGTGTGTGTGTGTGTGTGTGTGTGTGTGTGTGTGTGTGTGTGTGTGTGTGTGTGTGTGTGTGTTCAGCTACCTGGCTGGAGTGATTAGTGTGTGTGTGTGTGTGTGTGTGTGTGTTCAGCTACCTGGCTGAAGTGATTAGTGTGTGTGTGTGTGTGTGTGTGTGTGTGTTCAGCTACCTGGCTGAAGTGATTAGTGTGTGTGTGTGTGTGTGTGATTAGTGTGAAAACAAACAAACAAGTAAGCGAGGTGACAAAATATAAGAGAGCTAAATTGTGGAGGCTGGATTCTCTCACGTAGGTTACGTACACGTTGCTAAAACGAAGACATTTAGAAACACTGCTGACCCCGTTTTGGTTTGAAAACTCTGGGCTGTCTGTCTCTCTCCCTGTCTGTCTGACTGTCTCTCTCCCTGTCTGTCTCTCTGTCTCTGATGCCTATCAGTCAGTCTTATCGGTTATGTAGCTTACATACCTTTTTGTTTTTGTATCGCTGCAGCTAAAGAATATTTCCATCCATCATTTTCTAGATTAATTAAATAAAATATCCGTCACAAGTTCCATTACGAAAGAAGATTATTACTCCAGAACATTTAGATATTAAAGTAACAACAATGTAAAACAGAGAAGGGCAACAATCTCCAGTTTTGACAAGCTGCAACCAGAAGAAATGGGTTTTCGTGGTGTTTTTCAGAGACTGTGTGAGGAATGTTCCCGAGGCTGAAGACCGTTTCAGTGGATCAACATTCCACATTTCTCACGTCTTTAACCTTAACCTCATTATTTCCTTTCTTTAGTTCCACTGGTTTCTTTCTAAAGGCCTTTTTATGGTCGTGCATTGGATCGACTGTGTACCCCCCCAGACCCCTCTGCGTCTACGCCGTAGCCTGACGTCACCGCTCGAAAAATGTAACTACGGGTCGCGGAGACTAGAGATGGCCCGGTACCATTTTTTGCTTCCCGATACCAATTCTGATACCTGAACTTGTACAACTGTATACTACTATCCCTGTATAGATGATATGATGTATAACAGCTGTATACTACTATCTCTGTATGGATGATATGATGTATAACAGCTGTATACTACTGTCCCTGTATGGATGATATGATGTATAACAGCTGTATACTACTATCTCTGTATGGATGATATGATGTATAACAGCTGTATACTACTATCTCTGTATAGATGATATGATGTATAACAGCTGTATACTACTATCCCTGTATAGATGATATGATGTATAACAGCTGTATACTACTATCCCTGTATGGATGATATGATGTATAACAGCTGTATACTACTGTCCCTGTATAGATGATATGATGTATAACAGCTGTATACTACTATCTCTGTATAGATGATATGATGTATAACAGCTGTATACTACTATCTCTGTATAGATGATATGATGTATAACAGCTGTATACTACTATCTCTGTATGGATGATATGATGTATAACAGCTGTATACTACTATCTCTGTATGGATGATATGATGTATAACAGCTGTATACTACTATCTCTGTATGGATGATATGATGTATAACAGCTGTATACTACTATCCCTGTATGGATGATATGATGTATAACAGCTGTATACTACTATCCCTGTATGGATGATATGATGTATAACAGCTGTATACTACTATCCCTGTATAGATGATATGATGTATAACAGCTGTATACTACTATCCCTGTATGGATGATATGATGTATAACAGCTGTATACTACTATCCCTGTATGGATGATATGATGTATAACAGCTGTATACTACTATCCCTGTATGGATGATATGATGTATAACAGCTGTATACTACTATCCCTGTATAGATGATATGATGTATAACAGCTGTATACTACTATCTCTGTATGGATGATATGATGTATAACAGCTGTATACTACTATCCCTGTATAGATGATATGATGTATAACAGCTGTATACTACTATCTCTGTATGGATGATATGATGTATAACAGCTGTATACTACTATCCCTGTATGGATGATATGATGTATAACAGCTGTATACTACTATCCCTGTATAGATGATATGATGTATAACAGCTGTATACTACTATCCCTGTATAGATGATATGATGTATAACAGCTGTATACTACTATCTCTGTATGGATGATATGATGTATAACAGCTGTATACTACTATCTCTGTATAGATGATATGATGTATAACAGCTGTATACTACTATCCCTGTATAGATGATATGATGTATAACAGCTGTATACTACTATCTCTGTATAGATGATATGATGTATAACAGCTGTATACTACTATCCCTGTATAGATGATATGATGTATAACAGCTGTATACTACTATCCCTGTATAGATGATATGATGTATAACAGCTGTATACTACTACCTCTGTATAGATGATATGATGTATAACAGCTGTATACTACTATCTCTGTATAGATGATATGATGTATAACAGCTGTATACTACTATCTCTGTATAGATGATATGATGTATAACAGCTGTATACTACTATCTCTGTATAGATGATATGATGTATAACAGCTGTATACTACTATCTCTGTATGGATGATATGATGTATAACAGCTGTATACTACTATCTCTGTATAGATGATATGATGTATAACAGCTGTATACTACTATCCCAGTCAGTTATAACGGGAAAAGGACATAAATAATCTACGTTATCTTTAGGGCTTTATTACGTGGTATCTGATCGCTGCATTAACTCCAGTACTTCCTGATACCGATACCAGCGTTTTAGGCAGTATCTTGGTAGTGTTGCATTTCCCCAAACTCATGTCCTGGTTCTCCTTCTCCATCAACAACATGAAGTCAAGGAGAGGGTTAACTCCTCCTGCTCCAGATCTCCCACCGTGGTCAGAAAACACAGGGGAGACACTTAGTTTCTCTCACTATGACTAGAGTCACTACTCACTCTCTCACTCACTCTACCACACACACACACACACACACACACACACACACACACACACACACACACACACACACACACACACACAGAGACACACACATGGCTCAACACACACACCAGAGCACAAGTATAAACGTCAGGCCACTTACGTAGGCTACGGAGAAAGCTCTGGGTGGAGACTCCTCAGAACCGTAAAAAGGCTTTCAGGGTATAATATCTTCTGCTACGTCCGTGTGTGTGTGTGTGTGTGTGTGTGTGTGTGTGTGTGTGTGTGTGTGTGTGTGTGTGCATCAAATGTAAAACATCACAGATATTACACTGTGATACTAATAAGTGTTATCTGTGTAAGCTCAAAAGCTCAGTTTATAGAATCTGAAACCACTCCCTTAGACGGTATTTTTTCACACTTTAGTCACATTTTGCGAATGCTTTTGTCGCTTATTGACATTTCGGAGCTTTTAAGCCGGTTTTTGTTTCCCCCCGACGTTTTTGTCTCATTTTACGACATTTGTTTGCCTTTTCTGATGTTGCTGCTTCATTTTTTTTGAGGTTTTGTTGCTTTTCTTGATGTTTGAAAGACTTTTTCAACGCGTTTCTTAGCTGCTTTTTTCAATGTTTTTGTGTGTTTCTGGACTGTTTAGCTGATAGATATAGACTGTACTTTTCGGTCGTTGATGAAGAGGATGAGGACGCAGAGGGATGAGCAGTCAGAGTCTGGATCCAGCTTATCAAAAATACATTTCTCCAGTCTGTTCTCAAAGAACCAACACATCCCATCTGGTGAATAATTTATGCAAAAAGTACCAAACTAACTCTGCAGTCAGAATAACATTTACAGTCTTCAGAAAGTCCTCCAGACTCCCAACAACAACCTAATCACCTCAAGATTCATGAGGGTTATTGTCATATGCATAGTAAAGACGTATGCACTTTTCCCTATACCCTATGTAGGTTACTTTGACGCTGCTATCCGTGCACCTTGTACAGGTATGTATGTCCTTGTGCTGATACGGTGGTGTTCCAGCTGGACTGTGTGTGTAACTTGTGTGTATTTATACTTGCTGCAGTCTTCCCTACAACGAATGAAAGAAGGAAAATAATACAATGAAGCTAAAACAAACAAGAATAGGTTGAAAATAGTAATACAAACTGAAAAAAAAACACAGTAGAAAGAAGGAAGGCAACACTAGGGTTAGACAAAAGGGACGTACCCCCTGCAGTCCTCCAGAGTACCCCTATGGGGACACGTACCCCTGCAGTCCTCCAGAGCACCTCTTAGGGGGACACGTACCCCCTGCAGTCCTCCAGAGCACCCCTAGAGGGACACGTACCCCCTGCAGTCCTCCAGAGCACCCCTAGAGGGACACGTACCCCCTGCAGTCCTCCAGAGCACCCCTAGAGGGACACGTACCCCCTGCAGTCCTCCAGAGCACCCCTAGAGGGACACGTACCCCCTGCAGTCCTCCAGAGCACCCCTTAGGGGGACACGTACCCCCTGCAGTCCTCCAGAGCACCCCTAGAGGGACACGTACCCCCTGCAGTCCTCCAGAGCACCTCTTAGGGGGACACGTACCCCCTGCAGTCCTCCAGAGTACCCCTAGGGGGACACGTACCCCCTGCAGTCCTCCAGAGTACCCCTAGGGGGACACGTACCCCCTGCAGTCAATATGAAGCTGTCTCTGGGGTTCATTAGCGAGAAGCTCTTACAGAGCCCAGTTTAAAGCTGAGTCATCAGTTAGCTCCACGTTGTTCTGCTGCTGACTCGTTGTTACTTTGACATATACTGCAAACTCACTGTCTCCCTCTCCTTGTCTCGCTCTGCTGCTGATTCAATCTCTTCCCCTCTTCTCTCGTTCTTTACGGCCCTCCGTTTGCTCTCTCTCTCTTTGTCCTG
>NC_135875.1:663312-665812 GCF_031162955.1 Sander vitreus | reverse complement strand
CAGCATCCCAGGGAGATGTGTCGATTGTGGGGGAGATGCTGGAGGACATGTCCCTGTCCTCCAGCTCGTCTCTGGACAGAAACGACACCAGTCAGGAGTATATGGATGACTTTGACAACCTCGGTAAGAAAAGACAACAGTTCTTAATAATAATAATAATAATAATAATGTATAATGTATTAATCCCGCAAGGGGAAATTACAATGACTCTGGATTCTCTGTTTAATTGTGTTATTCGCCTCTTCAATTGATTTGCGATTGTCCATAGTCCATACTCACCGTTTCAATGTTTGGGGAAGGGCACTGGCTCGTTGTAGAGGATCCTTTCATCAATATTAGTACGGATAACGTTACTACTCTAGCATCATATAACGTTAGACCCTGCGGGGTGAAACGGGCAGTTGTTGAAGTCGAACACATGCTCAGTACCTATACATGCACTAATGGAGAGATGTCAGAGTGGGGGAGCTGCACATGCTCAGTACCTATACATGCACTAATGGAGAGATGTCAGAGTGGGGGGGCTGCACA
This sequence comes from Sander vitreus, assembly GCF_031162955.1. NCBI lineage: Eukaryota > Metazoa > Chordata > Actinopteri > Perciformes > Percidae > Sander > Sander vitreus. Next base: position 665,281 of record NC_135875.1, on the reverse strand, counting down.
TGCTCAGTACCTATACATGCACTAATGGAGAGATGTCAGAGTGGGGGAGCTGCACATGCTCAGTACCTATACATGCACTAATGGAGAGATGTCAGAGTGGGGGGGCTGCACATGCTCAGTACCTATACATGCACTAATGGAGAGATGTCAGAGGTGAACTGGCACCACTCCAGCTACCAGTCAACCACCATACTTTTGGTCCGTATGGGGACTTGAACCAGCAACCCTCTGGTTCCCAACCCAACTCCCTACTTTTTAAGATGTGTATGGAGGCTGTGTGCTTTCACGGCGTTAAAACCAGAGCTGCAAGAATGTATCGCTGAGTAGTCAACTGCTAAATTAATCAGCAACTATTTTGATGAATTGATTAATCGGTTGAGATATATTCTCTGATTCCAGCTTTCCAGTTTCTTTGTAAAATGTCTGTCTAACATTTTGCCGACCAAACAACTGTTCATATTAACTGAGGAAATAATCGACAATGAGAATAATTGTACTTGCAGCCTTTTTTTCCACCCATTTCCAGGACTTTTGAGGCTTTTTTGACGTATCTTTTACCCTTTTTTTAACCCTAACCCACCATCTTTTCTTAACCCTAACTAAGAGTCAAAACAAAACGTTCAAGTTCAAAGTGTCAACATGCATCAAAAAGCCCTGAAGAAACTGTCAAAAAAGCAACTAAAATGTGTTTAAAAAAGAATTTTTAAATATGTGTAAAAGACACGTCAAAAAAACGTCAAAAGTCCTGGAAATGCACTTAAAAAACACAGAAAAAAACGGTAAAAAATGCAAAAAAAAAATAAAGTGTAAAGTCCCACGCAGGACAAGAACGGGACACGAACTCTTGCCCTGCTGGGAGAAAGTCCGCGCTGTTTAATTACAGATGCATGTTTGTGTCCGTAGGAAACGGAGGGGTGGGCATACTGCTTCTCTCCTCTAAAAACGAGGAAGACGACTCGGGGCTCGACCAATCGTGCGCCAGGCTTGATGAAGACAAGGTGGCTGCCAACGGTGTCGCCAAAGCGATGGGACTCTGTTTCCTGGACGATGGGATGGACTGGACCGACGTGAGACTCGGGGGTGAGTTTTAGAGGACGAATGTAAAGCTTTCAGGTCATAGTAGTCAAGGAAGGGAAGAACAACTGGACTTGGAGAAGAATGGTGAAGAATCAGGGACAGTGTGAGTTCTGCTGGCTGCTACCTTTTCAGGTTAAAAGTGGCGTTTTGAGACAAAAAACAACAGCTTTCGCTCCAGTAGCAGAACTAATCTCAGTCCTAGGGATGCACCCAAGTCAGATATTTGGGGTTCGGTTAATAGACAGTATATATAATGGACCAACAGATCGGGCAGAAACCAGAACCCCGTCAAAAAGCCCAATATTCAGCCCAATCTGAAGCCCAATCCTGGATTCGGTGCATCCCTGATGAGTCCATATTAACACAGTTTTTTCACTTTTTCAAAAACCCAAAGTCAAATGTTTTAGACTTGTATTCGTTGTTAAAGGTTGTGAGTACGTTTTTTTTCGGCCTTTTTTTTGTTGTTTTTGAGTTATTTAATTATTTCACTTTTTCCATATTATTATTATTTTTTTTTTTTTACTCTTTTGGACGTTTTATATTTGGGATGTGCAGGTCAGGATGAGCTGATGTTAACGTCTCCAGGTGAGCAGGGCGAGCATCGTCTGACCCGACTCCAACATCGGAGACATCCCAGTCAGCAGGAGTACCACGAGCAGGTACACACACACACACACACACACACACACACACACACACACACAGAGACACACACACACACACACACACACACACACACACACACACACACACACACACACACACACACACACACAGACACACACACACACACACACACACACACACACACACACACACAGAGACACACACACACACACAGAGACAGACACACACACACAGAGACACACACACACACACACACACACACACA
>NC_135875.1:645812-655812 GCF_031162955.1 Sander vitreus | reverse complement strand
GCCTGTCCCCTGAACACACTGTAAAAAACGTGGTCTCTGTAGACAGCCCAGGCTCCACAAACGGCAACAAAAACAAACAGCGCCAACCTGCACCACCAAACATAACAAACAGTCTTCCAGTGTTCCAGCCAATAACCCACAAGAAGGATTTGGGGGGGGGGTTAGGGTTGGGGGGTTAGTGCGCGGAAGGGAGGGGGGGGGGACGGGATGAGGAGGAGGGAGGGGCGAGCTAGCTTCGTTTTCTTTGATAATACTTTGAATGTCAACAAGAAGTGACGTCACCCAACATGGCTTAGAGCACTTTTAAATGGAGAATGTTATGGGACATCCAATCACTGATTTGTTCTGTGCATGTATTCAGTGACTGGATTGGTTCATAATCCTCTGGGTTCATATTGATGTAAATCTGCAAAACCTCCAATAAAGGTTGAATGAACGGGGGGGGGGGGGGGGGGGATTAATGACAGGATTGTAAGGATCAGTAAGTCGTTGGGTTCTCTCTCAGCTGGAGCCTGGACTGCGAGCATTATTACTGCCTCCTGTACAGTTAATACACTCCCTGAATAATGTGGAGAGGGTGTTAATGATCTCTGTGTCTCTGTGTGTGTTAACGAGGTCTCACAGAGTGATTGACCCTAATTAGTTCAGGGCCGTAACGATCCGAGGACGTTAGCGAGGGCTGAGCTGATGTCTGAAGACTTCCTTTTATATACATAACGTGAACCTGACTGTGTTTCATATTTTTTAATGAGTTGGCTCTCTGATTTTATAGACGTTTGTTGACACAGGTTGTGTCTTAAATCTACCACCAGGGGTCAGTGTTGGTCTGCTGTGTCTCTGTGTGTGTGTGTGTGTGTGTGTGTGTGTGTGTGTGTGTGTGTGTGTGTGTGTGTGTGTGTGTGTGTGTGTGTGTGTCTCTGTGTGTGTTTGTGTGTGTGTGTGTCTCTGTGTGTGTGTGTGTGTGTGTGTGTGTGTGTGTCTCTCTCTGTGTGTGTGTGTGTGTCTCTGTGTGTGTGTGTGTGTGTGTCTCTGTGTGTGTGTGTGTCTCTGTGTGTGTGTGTGTCTCTGTGTGTGTGTGTGTGTGTGTGTGTCTCTGTGTGTGTCTCTCTGTGTGTGTGTGTGTGTCTCTGTGTGTGTGTGTGTGTGTGTGTGTGTGTGTGTGTGTGTGTGTGTGTGTGTGTGTGTGTGTCTCTCTGTGTGTGTCTGTGTGTGTGTCTCTGTGTGTGTGTGTCTCTCCGTGTGTGTGTGTGTGTGTGTCTGTGTGCTCTGTGTGTGTGTGTGTGTGTCTGTGTGTGTGTGTGTGTGTGTGTCTCTCTCTGTGTGTGTGTGTGTGTGTGTGTGTCTCTCTGTGTGTGTGTGTGTGTCTCTCTGTGTGTGTGTGTGTGTGTGTGTGTGTGTGTGTGTGTCTCTCTCTGTGTGTGTGTGTGTGTGTGTGTGTGTGTGTCTCTCTCTCTCTCTGTGTGTGTGTGTGTGTGTGTGTGTCTGTGTCTCTCTCTCTCTGTGTGTGTGTGTGTGTGTGTGTGTGTGTGTGTCTGTGTCTCTCTCTCTCTGTGTGTGTGTGTGTGTGTCTCTCTCTCTGTGTGTGTGTGTGTGTGTGTGTGTGTTCCAATCATAGTAATAATATAGTGATGAATGTTCTGATGAATTGACAACAGTCTCCAAACCAACACACGTCTCTGAGAGTTTGGATCAATTGTTGAATATAATAAAGCGAACACATACCTATAATAAGTTTGTTGCTAGTGGTTTTCAGGCTGAAAATAAAAATGCATGGACCCTCTCTCCCTCCTCTGTTGTACAGACACAAACCCTCAGACCGCCATTGATCACCAGGCTCAAAGGACTTTCTCCTCACAATGGTGGGAAGGTCTTTTAGTTTTTCATCAGCATCTAGTTGAAGCTTTCACCGTCCTTCGTCCTGTAGCTGCTAGATGGGAATACATTGGTTTCTTTTTTGTGTGTTCTTGTTCAGGTATGTGTGCCTGCAAGGCCGTGAAGAGCTGTACTCGTGTGTGTCTGCGTCTACCTCAATAATCTAGTCTCTGCTTTCTTACTAACCCCTCTGACTTACGTTACGACGTTGCTAGGGATGCACAGAATCCAGATTTCTTAACGCAGTCGACACATTAATGAAGTAAACAACGTCCACAGCCTCTAAAATAGTTAAATGTACCAACTTAATGTTGATTTCACACGCTCATTTCACATCGTAGGAAGGCACATCGCTATCGCCAGATGAGCTAACCAGTGTATGATGAAGGCATGTTGGAGGGGTGAAATGAGAAAGCTAACGTTAGCTAACGAGCAGCAGCCCGCTGTTCAGTCACTCTGCTCCCACTGTAGGAAGACTCAGAGAACAGCTGACAGCCCGGGAGAGGCACTGTCTGCTTAACACACGTTTTTAGCAGTGAAGGAAGTGGAGAGATCAGAGGAGATTCTGCAGGTGCCATACCTCAACTGCTTGTAATATAGAGGGATCTGATTATGTTGGCGGGCAGGAAACATGATCACACTGTGTGAGGTTTCGGGACATGAACAGCAGGTTTGACAGCAAGACAGAAGCTGTTTCTAGTAGGGATGCACCAAATCCAGATTTTTGGGGTTCTGCTGAACCCTGAATCCCCTGGTTGAGGTTCTGCTGAGTCCTGAATCCCCTGGTTGAGATTCTGCTGAACCCTGAACCCCCTGGTTGAGGTTCTGCTGAGTCCTGAACCCCCTGGTTGAGATTCTGCTGAGTCCTCGTCCCGTCCTCAGTCCATGAACACAGTCAACACATTAATGAAGTAAACAGTGACTGTCCTTCCTTTGCCGTACCTGAAGTTGCTGCATTCTGGCTGCTGTCTGTAGATCCCTTCATGCTCAGCTCGTATTCTTCCAGATGTTTCATACCAGATGTTGCAAATGTGTAATGAAGGACCTCTTCATCACTAATATTTGGCAGCATTAGTACACTGTAGCTCATTATGTTACGGGTAAATGAAATGAGGCATTATTGGTAAATAATCTGTTTTGTGGAGGTTGCAGCTGGTGTTGATAGAGGCCAGCCCTGTCAAGAGAGAAACATACTCAGTTTGCTAGCTTGGTTCCCTAAACGTGTGCAGTATGGTGTAGTCCCGATTAATTGAATGCAGGTTAACAGTTGCTGCTTGTACAATAGTAACGTTTGTGTTCAAGTAACTCACCTGTTGTGTCTCCTCTCCACAGTGTTCAGGCTAAAAGAGTCCCGAGCGTATCGAGCCCCATCTTAAAGGTTCCAGGAGATACCATGTTTCAAGTAGCGAAGGGGTGTTTGAGTACATTAATTAACTGTACTTGAATTAATTGTGCAAACTAACCATGTTTGATTGTATTAGGTAACATAATGCAAGTATATTAAGGTAACAGTAGAGAAGTAGAAATGTCTTTTGTTGTTGTATTTTGTATAATTGTTCTCTTGTACTGTGGTCGAGATAATGTCAGTGGCAGGCTATAACAGACCGCCAGTTTCCATCTAATGCTGCTGCTGGCCGGACCACCTGCTGCCTGTGGTGCTCAGTTTGTTTGTCGCAATCATGGCTTCTATTTTTGTGTTAATTGTCGGGGAAATAAACAGCTGTTGATCTGCACCATAACTCTGCCTCAAGTCTCCTGCTGTAATTATCCAAACGCTATGTGGCCATCCTAACAAAACTGAACATGTAGCTGGACTTGAACGGCCTTCTTTTGACTGAAAGTACTGCCAAACAGCACCATACCTGCCCCACTATCTCGCTCCACCTACGGTAAGGTAAACACCTTCCCGTAATCAACGGCGCCGTCGTTACGTCGACCAGCGTAGCGCGGAGTGCAAGTGTAGGGTTCAGCAGAAACCCAACCCCGTCAACAAGCCCAATATTCAGCCGAATCCTGGATTCGGTGCATCCCTACATGTTGCACACACTGTCCTTCATGTTCAGCTACAGGACCATTAGAAGAAAAGGCATCAAGTAGCTGCTGCTTCTGTTTTGTCACCGATGAGTGATGTTAGATCGTTTCGAATGATGTGCCTGTGTTTCCTAAAATGTCTTTTGAAAGTCAGAAACTTGCCTGTGAATGTGGAACAAGTGAGTTTGAACCCAGATTTTTCTTCTGTCATCTGCGTTCAGGTCAGACTTCTACGCTCCTGTGTGAGCGTAGAAGTCTGTGTTTGTGTAAATGTCGAAAATGTCAGAAGGGTAGGAAAAAGCAACATACATTATTTATTTATTTTATTTTCAAAAATGTTGGAAAAGCGCCAAATATGTCTGTTTTTTTTTGGAAAAAACATAAAAAGACTATCAAAAAACGTCATGAAGCCCAAAAAGAAACGTAGGAAGCAGACCACACATATACACACATATACACACACACACACACACACACACACACACACACACACACACACACACACACACACACACACACACACACACACACACACACACACACACACACACACACACAGAGAGAGACACACACACACAGACACAGACACACACAAACACAGAGACACACACACACACAGAGACATACACACAGACAACACACACACACACACACAGAGACACACACACAGAGACACAGACACACACACACAGAGACACACACACACAGAGACACAGACACACACACACACAGAGACACACACACAGACACACACACAGAGAGACACACACACACACACACACAGAGACACACACACACAACACACACACACAGAGACACACACACAGAGACACACACACACACACACACACACACACACACACACACACAGAGAGAGACACACACACAGAGACACACACACATTGTCTTCTTGGCTGATGAAGGTATAAAGCCAATTATAAATATAATACAGCATACAGACCACTTATGTCTCTGTTTCGGTGTCTTTCAGGACGTCTTGAACAACTTGGACTCTTGTGATCTGGATGATGATGACCTCATGCTGGACGCAGATCTCCCAGAAGATGCATCGCTGCACAGCGGTACGTTTGTATGTTTGTGTGTATAGATGTCAGAAACCTACAGAAATGAAACATGATGGATGCCACCGAGTTAGGGCTGCGATGTGTGACTCAGTCCACCAAAAACACACTTATTTTCCATTACACCCAATCACAATTGTTTACAATAACGTTTGGGTAGAAATCTATGGCGTCCCGTACATACAATGAGTAGTAAGCTGCCGGTCGTTTCAGCGGACATTACTGTTGCGTTAAGGCACCAAAACGACTAGTTTTACGACGTTTTTTTAGTAATTAAATGAAAAATAATAAGCTGTTTTGTGCTGATCCGAAAATGTATCAGCTCCTTGACTCAAAACTGTGATCCAAACCGTGAGTTTTGTGATGTATTACACACCTAAGCGGTGTACTCTCTGACAGCTAAAAAAGTATTGTTCAGGTTGGCTAACAGTTCAGATTAGCATCTAAAAAAGTATTGTCAGGTTAGCTAACAGTTCAGATTAGCAGCTAAAAAAGTATTGTTCAGGTTAACTAACAGTTCAGATTAGCATCTAAAAAAGTATTGTTCAGGTTAGCTAACAGTTCAGATTAGCATCTAAAAAGTATTGTTCAGGTTAGCTAACAGTTCAGATTAGCATCTAAAAAAAGTGTGTTCAAGTTAGCTAACAGTTCAGATTAGCATCTAAAAAAGTATTGTTCAGGTTAGCTAACAGTTCAGATTAGCAGCTAAAAAAGTGTGGTTCAGGTTAGCTAACAGTTCAGATTAGCATCTAAAAAAGTATTGTTCAGGTTGGCTAACAGTTCAGATTAGCAGCTAAAAAAGTATTGTTCAAGTTAGCTAACAGTTCAGATTAGCAGCTAAAAAAGTATTGTTCAAGTTAGCTAACAGTTCAGATTAGCAGCTAAAAAAGTATTGTTCAAGTTAGCTAACAGTTCAGATTAGCATCTAAAAAAGTATTGTTCAGGTTAGCTAACAGTTCAGATTAGCATCTAAAAAAGTGTGGTTCAAGTAAGCTAACAGTTCTGTTAAGCAGCCAAAACTGTTTAGCTTTGGGTTTAGATCCTGCTATAATAATGTTATTATGTTGGGAATTGAATGCAGGACATTAAAGTTAAGAGTTGATTTTGTGATTACATCTCTGAGCCTTTATTGTCTTTTTATAACTTCAAATAAAGTCATTTTCCTCTGTTTCCTAACGCTGCCGCTGTGTACCTGCAGACGGAGACGGGATAGCCCACATGGCTCAGTGGAGGATGAGACAGCTCTGCTGGGGAACACAGGACATCCACAGTGAAAACGAAAGGTGAGGGAAGGGATTTCTTGCAATGTTTTCAGTTAATGTAATGGTGTTAAACTAAAAGTATAACTTCTTAGCTTTCTAACAGTATCTAACAGTCGTTTTAACTGATGTAAACTTATACGTCCACCTGAGCGTCGCTCAAGCCTGATGATACTTACAGACTTTTACATAAAGTGCTCATATTATGCTTTTTGGTTTTTTTCCCCTTTCCTTTATTGTGTTATATATCTTTTTGTGCATGTTATAGGTTTACAAAGTGAAAAAGCCCAAAGTCCCCCCCAAGGGGACTTACCATCTCCAACAGAAAACACTGTTCACCAACTGCTCCAAACAGCTCTACTGTAGTCCAGCCTTTACTTCAGAGACAAACGTTATAATGCTCACCTAGCTGCTAGCATGGCACGCCCTCATACTCTGCTTCTGACTGGCTAGTAGTCCTTACCTAGGTACTGTTAGGACACGCCCTCATACTCTGCTTCTGACTGGCTAGTAGTCCTTACCTAGGTACTGTCAGGGCCCTCATACTCTGCTTCTGACTGGCTAGTAGTCCTTACCTAGGTACTGTCAGGACACGCCCTCATACTCTGCTTCTGACTGGCTAGTAGTCCTTACCTAGGTACTGTTAGGGCACGCCCTCATACTCTGCTTCTGACTGGCTAGTAGTCCTTACCTAGGTACTGTTAGGACACGCCCTCATACTCTGCTTCTGACTGGCTAGTAGTCCTTACCTAGGTACTGTTAGGGCACGCCCTCATACTCTGCTTCTGACTGGCTAGTAGTCCTTACCTAGGTACTGAACATGTGCGACTCCCAACTAAGATGTAACAGCAGTGAGTGGTCTCACTCTGTAGCTAAAACAAAGAGCTCAACACACAGGGTGAAAAGAGGAGCTGCAGCAATGTGTAGTACAACAAAAATATGTTTTTTTTTGTACAAATGTAACTGACCATCATGTTCACAAACGTTTCTATGGTCCCCTCAGTGATTTCCAGTGCTTCAAGCTAACTGAGGATCCTGGGAATAAGAGGACGGACACGACCGGGGACAGCGGCCTGATTCTGGACCTCTGTCCTCCAAGGTGACACAAAACAGTTACTAAACTCACTCACAGTTACTAAACAGGTTGTTATTTAAAGCATGCAACATTTGGTCTCTGAGAGTGAGACAAGTCTCAGTCTGACCTGACTACAGTCTGACTACAGGAGACATCAGCTCAGACTGCTGAACACCCCTGACTACAGGAGACATCAGCTCAGACTGCTGAACACACCTGACTACAGGAGACATCAGCTCAGACTGCTGGACACACCTGACTACAGGAGACATCAGCTCAGACTGCTGGACACACCTGACTACAGGAGACATCAGCTCAGACTGCTGAACACACCTGACTACAGGAGACATCAGCTCAGACTGCTGGACACACCTGACTACAGGAGACATCAGCTTAGACTGCTGAACACACTTGACTACAGGAGACATCAGCTCAGACTGCTGAACACACCTGACTACAGGAGACATCAGCTCAGACTGCTGGACACACCTGACTACAGGAGACATCAGCTCAGACTGCTGAACACACCTGACTACAGGAGACATCAGCTCAGACTGCTGAACACACTTGACTACAGGAGACATCAGCTCAGACTGCTGAACACACCTGACTACAGGAGACACTAGCTCAGACTGCTGAACACACCTGACTACAGGAGACACCAGCTCAGACTGCTGGACACACCTGACTACAGGAGACAGATAGAGTTTGATTGCCGTGTTCTCACCTGCCCAAACGAACGGACGTATAACTAGCTTTAAATGCAACCAATAACTTGACCCCTTTAACGCACCCTCCCAAGAAAATGAATGCAGGAGACAGAAGATGAAGCTTTGGCTGTCTGGCACTGAGGTGGTCTTGGTCTTGTTGCGGTCTCAAAGTCTCGGTCTCAACCCCTCAAAGTCTCGGTCTCAACCCCTCAAAGTCTCAGTCTTGTCTTGGTCTCAACCCCTCAAAGTCTTGGTCTCAACCCCTCAACGTCTTGGTCTCAACCCCTCAAAGTCTCAGTCTTGTCTTGGTCTCAACCCCTCAAAGTCTCGGTCTCAACCCCTCAAAGTCTCGGTCTTGTCTTGGTCTCAACCCCTCAAAGTCTCGGTCTCAACCCCTCAAAGTCTCGCTCTCAACCCCTCAACGTCTCGGTCTCAACCCCTCAAAGTCTCGGTCTCAACCCCTCAAAGTCTCGGTCTCAACCCCTCAAAGTCTCGGTCTCAAAGTCTCAGTCTCAACCCCTCAAAGTCTCGGTCTCAACCCCTCAAAGTCTCGGTCTCAACCCCTCAAAGTCTCGGTCTCAACCCCTCAAAGTCTCGGTCTCGACCCCTCAAAGTCTCGGTCTCAACCCCTCAAAGTCTCGGTCTCAACCCCTCAAAGTCTCGGTCTCAACTCCTCAAAGTCTCAGTCTTGTCTTGGTCTCGACCCCTCAAAGTCTTGGTCTCAACCCCTCAAAGTCTTGGTCTCAACCCCTCAAAGTCTCGGTCTCAACCCCTCAAAGTCTCGGTCTCAACCCCTCAAAGTCTCGGTCTCAACCCCTCAAAGTCTCGGTCTCAACTCCTCAAAGTCTCAGTCTTGTCTCCGTCTCGACCCCTCAAAGTCTTGGTCTCAACCCCTCAAAGTCTCGGTCTCAACCCCTCAAAGTCTTGGTCTCAACCCCTCAAAGTCTCGGTCTCAACCCCTCAAAGTCTCGGTCTCAACCCCTCAAAGTCTCGGTCTCAACCCCTCAACGTCTCAGTCTTGTCTTGGTCTCAACCCCTCAAAGTCTCGCTCTCAACCCCTCAAAGTCTTGGTCTCAACCCCTCAACGTCTCAGTCTTGTCTTGGTCTCAACCCCTCAAAGTCTCGGTCTCAAAGTCTCGGTCTCAACCCCTCAAAGTCTCGGTCTCAACCCCTCAAAGTCTCGGTCTCAACCCCTCAAAGTCTCGGTCTCAACCCCTCAAAGTATCGGTCTTGTCTCCGTCTCGACCCCTCAAAGTCTTGGACAACCATCAGCGTGATCCGACAAACCATCAGACTGGCTAGTAGCAGCAGACAGCGGTGCGTTTACCAGCTGTAGATTTGTGAACAGTGTTTCTGTCCTCAGGTCTCCAAGCCTGTCTCCCGGTACTCCTGGTTTGGGTCTGGATGTGGAGGAAATGGCTGAAGACTGTTCTGCCGTTCGATCCCAGCTGGAGTACCTGCAGAGGATACTGCTGCAGGTGAGACGGGAGCAAGAGTTTCCTTTTTATTGTAAAAAACAATAGGGCTGGGTTAAAATAATCAATTAACCAATTAAAAATCAATTTTTGTCTCTTGTGTCTTGATGTATAAGTAAAAAGGACTTTAAACAAACGTTTTGGGGCTCAGTTTTTAATGTTAACCTCTTTGCATTAGGAAAAGTTGAAGGTATCTACATGATGTTTATAATGTTTATGACACGTTCATGACAGTGTCATGTCACTCTTGTGTAGATACCTTCAAGTAAAGTGTAACCAGCGTTTTTGAGGGTAGCTTCTTGCTTTAACAATGTAATCCTCTGAGGGCTAAGGATAGACTGGGTAAACCCAGCCCAATCTGCCGGGGGTTTGATTCCTCCCTGCAGCTCAGGCTGGAAACCTGTACGTTTATCTATCCTGCTTCCGTTACAATTTTGCAGGAACCAATCACAAACTGGCTTATCCACCTGGCCGCGCTATTGGCTGGTTTAACACG
>NC_135875.1:583940-588940 GCF_031162955.1 Sander vitreus | reverse complement strand
TATCTAACCTGTTAGCTATCTAAACTGTTAGCTATATAAACTGTTAGCTATCTAACCTGTTAGCTAACTATCTAAATTGTTAGCTATCTAAACTGTTAGCTATCTAAACCTGTTAGCTATTATCTAACCTGTTAGCTATCTAAACTGTTAGCTATCTAACCTGTTAGCTAACTATCTAAACTGTTAGCTATCTAAACTGTTAGCTAACTATCTAAACTGTTAGCTATCTAAACTGTTAGCTATCTAAACTGTTAGCTAACTATCTAAACTGTTAGCTATCTAAACTGCTAGCTATCTAAACTGTTAGCTATCTAACCTGCTAGCTATCTAAACTGTTAGCTATCTAAACTGTTAGCTATCTAACCTGTTAGCTATCTAAACTGTTAGCTATCTAAACTGTTAGCTATCTAAACTGTTAGCTAACTATCTAAACTGTTAGCTAACTATCTAACTTTTAATAGATTAGAATAGACTTTATTGTCGTTTGTGTTCAACGAAATTCGCTGTTCCGTACCTGAATATAGGTTGCTGTTCGTCTTTTAAAGGAGACAGGTTCTGGCCCAGTGTCCAGTAGCCCAGTGGACCAGGCTCTGGCCCAGTGGCCCAGGCTCTGGTTCAGGCTCTGGCCCAGTAGCCCAGTGGTCCAGTGGCCCAGTGGCCCAAAGGTCCGGGCTCTGGCCCAGTGGCCCAGGCTCTGGTTCAGGCTCTGGCCCAGTGGCCCAGTGGTCCAGTGGCCCAGTGGTCCAGGCTCTGGTCCAGTGGATCAGGCTGTGGCCCAGTGGATCAGGCTGTGGCCCAGTGGCACAGTGGATCAGTGGATCAGGCTGTGGCCCAGTGGCCCAGTGGTCCAGTGGTCCAGTGACCCAGTGACCCAGTGACCCAGTGGTCCAGTGGTCCAGTGGTCCAGTGGCCCAGTGGCCCAGTGGCCCAGTGGGATCCAGTGACTCAGTGACCCAGTGGCCCAGTGGCCAGTGGATCAGGCTGTGGCCCAGTGGTCCAGTGGCCCAGTGGTCCAGTGACCCAGTGGTCCAGTGACCCAGTGACCCAGTGGTCCAGTGGCCCAGTGGATCAGGCTGTGGCCCAGTGGTCCAGTGGCCCAGTGGTCCAGTGGCCCAGTGACCCAGTGGTCCAGTGGCCCAGTGGTCCAGTGGCCCAGTGGCCCAGTGGTCCAGTGGTCCAGTGGCCCAGTGGCCCAGTGGTCCAGTGGTCCAGTGGCCCAGTGACCCAGTGACCCAGTGGCCCAGTGGCCCAGTGGCCCAGTGGATCAGTGGTCCAGTGGTCCAGTGGCCCAGTGGCCCAGTGGATCAGGCTGTGGCCCAGTGGTCCAGTGGCCCAGTGGCCCAGTGGTCCAGTGGCCCAGTGACAGGGAAAAAAGTGAAAGCACTGAAAACTTAGGAAAAAGTGTAAAAACCAAGGAAAAGAGGCGACAAAACCTTTTTTTTTAAAAGGGCCAAAAGGAGCAAACATCTCTTGGCATTCTGAAATGATGAAAATGAATGAAACTAAATGAAATGTTTCTAAATCTTTCAGAGAAAGTTCAAGGTAGTTTTGAACAAAGTATCTGAGTACTACTTCTCTCTGTAAGTCAAATATAAGTTGTATAACCCTAACATTGTGTGAGTGAAAGTGTATGTGTTGTATAAAGTATCCGAGTACTTCCTCTCTAAAGTGTAAAAGCATTCATTCTGTCTGAGGAATGCTGTGAATGATGGGAGAAAGCCCAGCGGCGTCTGATTGGCTGCTTCCCTCTGGGCCGGCCCTATAAGGACTGGAGCAAGGAAGAGAGGGGGGGGGGGGGGGGGAACAGGGCCTTGTTTGGGATAGAGGGATGGAGGGATGGAGGGATGGAGAGAGAGTTGATAAAGTCAGTCTCACAGAGTTCAGACTCTCACTTCTGCCCCGCCCCGTCCTGCAGACTCACCGCCACGGTAAGAAATACTCAAAATATATTCAAGATTTAAGATACTTTTACTGCCATAGTCCACTTGTTTCTGGAAAATATTATATATATATATAAACATATACTATTAACAGTGGTGTAAGATCTACACTCTAAGACATATCTGTTACATACAAGTTTCAGTATAGTAGATATATCTGTGTATTAAACATTTTCTCAAAATGTTTTTTTTCTCATACTCTGAGCCAGAAATCTCCACTTCAGCAGCATTTACTGTACATACACTTTCCAGTTGTATTCCTATGTATATTCTCAAGGTTTTTACGCAGGGATTCGTTCATATATCACTCAGAGTCTGATTTATACAACATTTCATACCAAAAAACTGGACGAAAATGGATTTTTTGGAAAATGGACAATTGATAAAAAGAGATATCCAAAATCCCCTCTGTAAAATCCTTTGACTCTAATATGTCAGCAAAATAAAACAAGAATTTTGAATCTGGCTTTATCCAATATTCAGATTTCTCATCTGAAAATATATGCAAATTGGCACAAATTTAATGAGATAACACCTTATTTGCATATTTAAACGTTAAAATTCTAAAAACTTGTAATACAAAAGACATTTGTCTTAATGTCAGTAATCAACTGGGGAAGTTTCATGCTGATATCTGTTAGTTAATATTTTTCTCCTATTCACCTGGCGTGTCTCCCCTTAACAGCTGTGGTTGGGTATTTAAGATGCAGAATATTTACATAATTTCTGAACTACATTTTAAGAAATATTCCAGATTTAAGATTCAGTTGGGTCGCCTGTATAGTTGGAAGTTTTCTCTTTAAGCTTTCTGTGTTGTCCTCCGGGTCAAAACTGAAATTGGACACTTTTTTGACACTTTTTTGTCATTTTATTTTACGTTTTTTCAACATTTTCTTCGTTGTTTTCCCCACTACCATCAGTATGCTGTACACACCACTCACGCCAATGTATACTGTAGTTTTACACTATTTCATGGTCAAAAAACCTCATTCATATGAAATTATATCAGTTTAGTTTCAGGATATACTGTTTTAAAAACCATTTAAACTGCTTTTTTGTGGGGAAAAAACACCCAAAATTAAATAAAGTAGTGAACTGATCCTTTGTTTAACTTGCAGGGACCGTTGCATGGAACCATCCATGTCATTTTTGGACAATTTGGATGAAAAATGGGTCAAATATGACCCGAGAAACAGAAGGGTTAAACTTTCTGTGTTGTGTATTATCTGCTCCAGCTTTTCCCACGTTTCACACACAGATATGGTGATAATAATGCTACAAAATGATGTCGTATTGTACGTTTTTATATTGAAAAACATAACATTTTCAAAATACATGCACCTAAATCTCCCACAAACCTACTTTATATATTGCTATAGTCTACTGTACAAGTATATATAATATATATGATACTAACATGTATATGTTTACAGATAATACCCATAGACTGTGATTCACAGGTGTAGTTTTTTCAGCACATTTGTGGGTTTTTTCAAAATTGTTGTCGCTTTTGTTGGCATTTTTGGAGTTTTTTTCCAACATATTTGTTTCTTTTTGTGGTGCAGATTTAGCTGTTTTTCTCCTCCACCGTCTTCTGCTCTCCTCTTCTCTCATGTTTCCTCCTTCCCTCCCTTCCTCCGTCTTCCCCTTCTCTCTCTGCAGTTTTGTTTTCACCATTTACATTTTTCCTCTCCTCTCCCTGTTGCACCTGCTGAACTCAGCAGACTCACACCAGACTCCACCCGTGTTTTGCATGTTTTTAGAGCTTAGGTTTCCCTCTTATTCTGCAGAGTCACAGTTTGTTTTCTGCTTAAGATTGGGTTAAAAGACACTTTGTTAAACAGAAACTCTGACTTACACTGAGTAACTTATTGTGTCTGTGAGCTGATGAGTGTTTCATGGTCTGTTTGTGTTCTGGGGAGCGAGTGTTAAAACGTTGATTTTCTGAGTGAGGTTTGGTTGGATGTGGCAGGTGTTGATTTCTCTCTCTCTTGGTGCTGAGTGAAAGCTTTTAACACCCAGAGATTTAAACGTTACTGAGATTTAAACACAGACGCTTTTCAAATCAAAACTACGGAAACCCGGAGGAACACGTTCATCTCACATTTAAAGGATTTATTAGGCTAATTGTTGATTTTTCTTTATAAGTGCAACCATTTAATATTAACAGCTGGAATGTGGATATAAGGTTGAGCATATCTCCACCAGACTGCATGTAAATAATCAGGACTTTTAGCGTGTATAGAGCCAGCATATCTCCACCAGACTCCATGTAAATAATCAGGACTTTTAGCGTGTATAGAGCCAGCATATCTCCACATGTAAATGGGTGAATTAAGGGTTTATTTCAACCAAACCAGAGTGGTGATTGTTGGAACAGTGGAAAGATGAACCAAGACGGCTTTTTTATTTAGTTTCTGTCCACTTTGAATGAAGTGTGTTTTACCATGATAAAATCACTGATTATTTACATGGAGTCTGGTGGGTTTGGTGATTGTTGTCTCTCTCTCTATCTCTCCTGCAGACAGCTGAGATAAATATTTGATTCCTAAATGTCTAAATATGGTCTGAGTGTGTCCCTGAGAGAGAGAGAGAGAGAGAGAGAGAGAGAGAGAGAGAGAGAGAGAGAGAGAGAGAGAGAGAGAGACAGAGAGAGAGAGAGAGAGAGAGACAGAGGGAGAGAGAGAGAGAGAGAGAGAGAGAGAGAGAGAGAGAGAGAGAGAGAGAGAGAGAGAGAGAGAGAGAGAGAGAGACAGAGAGACACAGAGAGAGAGAGAGAGAGAGAGAGAGACAGAGAGACACAGAGAGAGAGAGAGAAACACAGAGAGAGAGAGAGAGAGAGAGAGAGAGACAGAGAGAGAGAGAGACAGAGAGAGACAGAGAGACAGAAAGACAGACAGAGAGAGTTAAACATGAACGTAAAGTTCAGAGAGATGATGTAATGGATAGTTTGGGGGTTAGAATAATCTAACATCATGGTTCCCATCCACACATAGAGAGAGAGCATCACCACCAACATGGACGCTGAGCGTTTACAATGGCAGAAAATGTGATGATCAT
>NC_135875.1:568940-576440 GCF_031162955.1 Sander vitreus | reverse complement strand
ACTATAGAGAGTACTACACACAGAGACGTTTTTAGAGGGTTTTTATTGCTTTTTGGGTGTTTTTCCGACATTTTGGGCTTTTCTGTACTTTTTTGTCACTTTTTTTCAGCGTTTTTAGTGTTTTTATACTGATCCTGATACTGTAGTACTGCTGTACACTATACAGCTAAGAGTACTACACACAGAGAACATGAGAAATAAACAGACAGAATCTGCAGAACTGTCCTAAATTAGTTTTTTCTCACTTTTTTCTACTTAAAAAAAAAAAAAATGTTTTTAATTGTTTTTTCGGGACTTTTTATTACTTTTTTCCACGTTTGTTTTCGCTTTTTTTAAAAACTACTAATGTGTTTACTAATTCTGGCTCCTTTTTTGTGTATTTTTTCCGGGTGTTTTCCTTCTTATATAAACTGAATTGTACTGAAAGCAGCTTTGGGTCAGTTATTGAGTGATATTTAAATATTGGTGTGTGTGTTTGTGTGCAGATCATGTTCGAGACCTTTAACGTTCCCGCCATGTACGTGGCCATCCAGGCCGTCCTGTCTCTGTACGCCTCGGGACGCACCACAGGTTGGACCACACTCCTCTTCTTCTCTTTCTACAGCTTCTGTTCATCTTGTCATTCTCGTTGTGTGACTTCAGAATGAATAAATATTTAAATATTAACAAAGACCAACATCCACCAGACTCCATGTAAATAATCAGGACTTTAATCATCGTAAAACTCACTTCATTCAAAGTGGACAGAAACTAAATCAAACTATCAAAAGCCGTCTTGGTTCATCTTTCCACTGTTCCAACAATCACCACTCTGGCTTTGGTTGAAATAAACCCTTAATTCACCCATTTACATGTGGAGATATGCTGGCTCTATACACGCTAAAAGTCCTGATTATTTACATGGAGTCTGGTGGAGATATGCTGGCTCTATACACGCTAAAAGTCCTGATTATTTACATGGAGTCTGGTGGAGATATGCTGGCTCTATACACGCTAAAAGTCCTGATTATTTACATGGAGTCTGGTGGAGATATGCTGGCTCTATACACGCTAAAAGTCCTGATTATTTACATGGAGTCTGGTGGAGATATGCTGGCTCTATACACGCTAAAAGTCCTGATTATTTACATGGAGTCTGGTGGAGATATGCTGGCTCTATACACGCTAAAAGTCCTGATTATTTACATGGAGTCTGGTGGGTTTGGTGATGGTGATTTCGGGGCTGTTTCATGTTGAACTAAAAGGATCTTACTCTTTAACTAAAAGGTCTATCTCTGTAGGGATCCATCCCATAATGTTTTCAGACTCTTAGAATAATAATCTGAGTCTGTCAGCAGCAACAACAACTGAACTTTTAGTGGGTTAGGGTTCAGGTTGGAAAAAACAAATTGTCCTTTAAAATGTTTAATTTCTGAAGCGATAAGGGATTCATTGGCACATCTACAGGTACATTACCAGGACAAAGACTGACCTGTCTGTTTGTCTGTCTGTATGCCGGTCTGTCTCCTCCCCCTGCCTGTCTGCCTGTCTCCTCCCCTGTCTGTCTACCTGTCTCCCCCCTGCCTGTCTGTCTGTCTCCTCCCCTGCCTGTCTACCTGTCTCCCCCCTGCGTGTCTGCTCCCCTGCCTGTCTACCTGTCTCCCCCCTGCCTGTCTACCTGTCTGCCCCCTGCCTGTCTCCCCCCCCACCCCCAGGTATCGTGCTGGACTCTGGTGATGGCGTGACCCACAACGTGCCGATCTATGAGGGGTACGCCCTGCCTCACGCCATCATGAGGTTGGACCTGGCGGGCCGCGACCTCACCGACTACCTCATGAAGATCCTGACGGAGCGCGGCTACAGCTTCGTTACCACGGGTACGCCAAATATATCTCGGGTTATTTTCTTTGGATCGGAATACAGTTTCATCAGTTTCATTTCATCCTGATGTTACTACTCACACACACACACACACACACACACACACACACACGCACGCAAACACAGACATACACACATACAGTCTCACTCACACACACACACACACACACACACACACTCACAGTTATATGCAGATGATATCCAGCTGTTTCTGTCTCAGTGGTGTTGAGACTGGTTGGAGGTTCTGGTTCACAGACGGATGTTGAGATCCTGTTTGAATCGAGCCTTGAATTACACGTCTGATGTTTGTCAGAGTAAAAGATAATCATCAGGTGAAGAAGGTCTGAGAGTGTGTGTGATGTGTGCGTGCAGCGGAGAGGGAGATCGTGCGGGACATCAAGGAGAAGCTGTGCTACGTAGCGCTGGACTTTGAGAACGAGATGGCGACGGCGGCGACCTCGTCCTCGCTGGAGAAGAGCTACGAGCTGCCCGACGGACAGGTCATCACCATCGGCAACGAGAGGTTTCGCTGCCCAGAGACCCTGTTCCAGCCATCCTTCATCGGTCAGTCTGTCTGTCTGTCTGTCCCTCTGTCTGCCTGTCTGTCTGCCTGTCTGTCCCTCTGTCTGTCTGCCTGTCCCTCTGTCTGCCTGTCCCTCTGTCTGTCTGTCTGTCTGCTGCCTGTCTGTCCCTCTGTCTGTCTTCCTCTCCCTCTGTCTGTCTGTCTGTCTGCCTGTTCCCTCTGTCTGTCTGTCTCTCTGTCTGTCCCTCTGTCTGTCTGCCTGTCTGTCTGCCTGTCTGTCTGCCTGTCTGTCTGTCTGTCTGTCTGTCTGCCTGCCTGTCTGTCTGTCTGTCCCTTTGTCCCTATGTCTGTCCGTCTGTCTGTCTCTCTCTGTCCCTCTCTCTCTCTCTGTCTGTCTGTCTCTCTCTGTCCCTCTCTCTGTCCGTCTGCCTGCCTGCCTGTCTGTCTGTCTGTCTCTCTCTGTCCCTCTCTCTCTCTGTCTGTCTGTCTGTCTGTCTGTCTGTCTCTCTCTATGTCTGTCTGTCTGCCTGTCTGTCTGTCGCCAAACTGTAGCAGAGTAGACTTTGTCTCACAGCCAGCGTCTCGTCCTCCGTCCTGCAGGCATGGAGTCAGCAGGGATCCACGAGACGACCTACAACAGCATCATGAAGTGTGACATCGACATCCGTAAAGACCTGTACGCCAACAACGTGCTGTCTGGAGGAACCACCATGTACCCCGGCATCGCCGACCGCATGCAGAAGGAGATCACAGCGCTGGCGCCCAGCACCATGAAGATCAAGGTCTGCCCCCTGCAGCTCACACTAACACATTACAACAGATTATAACCCTGCACCATGATGCAACTTTTAGTTTTTAAAGGCATACTATGCAACTGTTCCAGCTTGGGTCCCCCTACAGGTTGTCTCATGGAACTGCAGCTCGCGCTACGCGAGCTGCAGTTCCATGAGACAACCTGTAGGGGGATCCAAGCTGTAGTAACATGAGACAACCTGTAGGGGGATCCAAGCTGTAGTAACATGAGACAACCTGTAGGGGGATCCAAGCTGTAGTAACATGAGACAACCTGTAGGGGGATCCAAGCTGTAGTAACATGAGACAACCTGTAGGGGGATCCAAGCTGTAGTAACATGAGACAACCTGTAGGGGGATCCAAGCTGTAGTAACATGAGACAACCTGTAGGGGGATCCAAGCTGTAGTAACATGAGACAACCTGTAGGGGGATCCAAGCTGTAGTAACATGAGACAACCTGTAGGGGGATCCAAGCTGTAGTAACATGAGACAACAAACAAACAAAAACAACAACAAAAACATCCGGAAAAATGGCAAAAACGTGAGAAAAACTTAAAATAAGCGCAGAAATATATTGACAGAAAAGTATTTTTAAATAAAGTTTTTTTCGGACTTTCTGTTCGTCTGACGTGATTGGTTCTTTGGTTCTGGAGACCGCCGAAGTGTTTCCACATCTGAACTAACGTGTCTCCGCACCGGGCTGATTTTTATATTTTTTCGACGTTTTGGGCACTTTTATGTACATTTATTTTTAATAGTAAAATATTTTTTATTTTTATTTTTATTTTTACAAAAACTGTAAAAAAAATAAAATAAAAAAACGTGTAAAAACTACACTTTTTTCAACGTTTTTTTAAACATTTATATCAACGTTTTGACCCATTTTGACATAGGAAGTCCTTTCCGACATTTCCGTCTACGTTTGACGTATTTCTTTAATGTTTCTGATAGTTTTCCTACGTTTTTGGCGGGTTTTTTTCCCACGTTTTGCCCCTTTTTTTGACTTATTTTTCCGTCTGACATCATTTCATTGTTGGTTTTGGAGACCGGCATATTTCCCCCTCTGAACTAACCTGCCCCCCCCCACCCCCTGCAGATCATCGCGCCCCCAGAGAGGAAGTACTCAGTGTGGATCGGCGGCTCCATCCTCGCCTCCCTCTCCACCTTCCAGCAGATGTGGATCAGCAAGCAGGAGTACGACGAGGCCGGGCCGTCCATCGTCCATCGCAAGTGCTTCTAGAAACCCCCGCAGACGCCCCCCCCCCTCGCCCACGCCATTTTACCCTAGCAACAACAGATCCCCCAAAACCCCCCCGCAGCAGGAAGCAACCCCAGGGTCTCTGGTGTTTAAGAAGATGCTAAAGAAATGTTTTATTTTGAAAAGCTAAAAGTCAAAGGGGAAGTGATGTCGTCAGGGCTTTAAATCAACACTAGTGGTGCACGATAGGTCGGTTTTAGTCTTCAAAGAAAATATCAGCAGAAAATGTTCCTTTTATATTCAATCCAATGTTCAATCTGTTCAATAAAAGAAAGTTAGAAATGACTTCCTGCCATTAGTTTTAAACTCAACAAGCAGTTTGTTGTATTTTACTGAAACATAATATCTGGTTATTTATCGCCATATTATGGTCTGTTTTCCTCATAGCGTGCAGCTCTAGTTGACACACGCCAACCCACCAAAATGTGGGTAAAAACGTGAAACATTAGAACGTTATTAGTCAGTTTGTCCGGTGATGAATAAAGCGAATAACTCAGCGTCTGTTTGGATCGGCCAGCTGCAGAAATGTTTCCAGATTGGTCCGTTTCCCGCCAAGAAATCTGGGCGGTTTTGTGCGTAATCTTCATCTGGCCAACGCTGCTCGTAGCTGTAATACTACATTTCCCATGAGCACCTCCAGCCATCGGCTATGTGTCGGCACGCGGTATCGATTACGAGCTACGCTAAAACGGAGAAGACGAACGGTGGCGAACGGCGGGAAATAAATAGGGTTGGGTACAGAGCGGTAGGAATCGGGCCGGATTAGGACGCAACTTTCAGTTCCTCATTTCGGTTCCACTTAATGTGTCGACTGAAATATTTTCCCTCCGTCGCTCCGACACGGGCGTAAAAATATCCCCCTCGCTCCATAGTCTACAGTTAGCTAGCTACTCTCTCCGTAGTCTACCGTTAGCTAGCTACTCTCTCTGTAGTCTACCGTTAGCTAGCTACTCTCTCCGTAGTCTACCGTTAGCTAGCTACTCTCTCCGTAGTCTACCGTTAGCTAGCTACTCGCTCCGTAGTCTACCGTTAGCTAGCTACTCTCTCCGTAGTCTACCGTTAGCTAGCTATCGTAAACGTAGGCTTTAAAATGCCATATCTTCCCTCTGGGCTCACCAGAACGGACGTGAAAGCCTCTTACTGCTACCACATCTATAAAAGAGCCTTTCTTTGATGTCGTTTTTCAGTTTTTCAAGAATCGGTTTAGGAATCGGCATCGTAGAAATCCCATCGGTTCCCGACGCTAGAAACGAACCAGAGGAGCCAAAAGTCGAGTTAGGAAAACAAAACAAACATTACTGACTTACCAATTTGTCAAAAGTGTCCGAAAACTGAAAGAAACATCGGAAGAAATGTCGGAACAAAGCGACAAACGGCGGGAAACTGAACCAGAGCAGCTTGAAAGTAAACAAACCAAAGTTCAGCCAGCGGAGAATCTGATTGGCCGGTGAGAGTCTGCGAGCCGTGTTGGCCAATGATCCAGAGAGGTGATTTAAAGCCCAGGATGTTGCCCCCCCCCAACCCCGCTCACCTGAGAGCTGTGAATGTGGTGCTTTGCCCGCCGTCTTCAAACCTCCACTCCCCTCTTCCCCCCTCTGTCGGCCATGTTGGTTCCGTTTGTTTTGATTTTTTTAAAGAATGAAAGCTTTGATGTTACGTCCCCCCCGGCTGGTGTTATCTTCACGCAGCGTAATGATGATGTCACAGCTGTTGAACTCTGGGTAAAACCAGTCGAGTGTGTGATGGAAGTGACAGAAGACGAATAAAGAAGCTCTGAAACCAGATCGCTGCTCGGCTCCTTATTTCTAACGTTAACGTTTACTACTTCATTTGGGGGGTTGTCTGAAGGTTTTTGGGGGGTTGTCTGAAGGTTTTTGGGGGGTTGTCAGAAGGTTTTTGAAGTTTTTGTGTCGACTTCTATGTAGCTCTTTTGGGCTGTTATTTTGCGATGTTTTTGACATTTTTTTAATGTTTTTTTTTGACATATTTATTTCGTTTTCTTTCGAATGTTTTTGGGGAATTTTTGTTATGCTTTTCTATATTTATTTGCTTTTACAGACCGTTTTTCTGGTGTTTTGTGTGAGTGTGTGTGTGTGTGGGGGGGGGTTTCGTTGTTTTGATGTTTAGATTTTGTTGATGCTCATTTGGGTCATTTTCTGTAAAAAAAGTTGTTTTTTCTCACTTATTTCAATATTCTTTTTTATTTCAGCCCTGGAATCACCATCACCAAACCCACCAGACTCCATGTAAATAATCAGGACTTTTATCATCGTAAAACACACTTCATTCAAAGTGGACAGAAACTAAATAAAACTACCAAAAGCCGTCTTGGTTCATCTTTCCACTGTTCCAACAATCACCACTCTGGTTTGGTTGAAATAAACCCTTAATTCACCCATTTACATGTGGAGATATGCTGGCTCTATACACGCTAAAAGTCCTGATTATTTACATGGAGTCTGGTGGAAATATGCTGGCTCTATACACGCTAAAAGTCCTGATTATTTACATGGAGTCTGGTGGAAATATGCTAGCTCTATACGCGCTAAAAGTCCTGATTATTTACATGGAGTCTGGTGGAAATATGCTGGCTCTATACACGCTAAAAGTCCTGATTATTACATGGAGTCTGGTGGAGATGTGCTGGCTCTATACACACTAAAAGTCCTGATTATTTACATGGAGTCTGGTGGAGATGTGCTGGCTCTATACACGCTAAAAGTCCTGATTATTTACATGGAGTCTGGTGGAGATATGCTGGCTCTATACACGCTAAAAAGTCCTGATTATTTACATGGAGTCTGGTGGAGATATGCTGGCTCTATACACGCTAAAAGATCTGATTATTTACATGGAGTCTGGTGGAGATATGCTGGCTCTATACACACTAAAAGTCCTGATTATTTACATGGAGTCTGGTGGAGATATGCTGGCTCTATACACGCTAAAAGTCCTGATTATTTACATGGAGTCTGGTGGGTTTGGTGATGGTGATTTCGGGGCTGTTTCATGTTAAACTAAAAGGATCTTACTCTTTAACAGAATGCTATATTTCTGTAGGTAAT
>NC_135875.1:553940-563940 GCF_031162955.1 Sander vitreus | reverse complement strand
TTAGCCTGTTTAGCCTGTGTTTAGCCTGTTTTTAGCCTGTGTTTAGCCTGTGTTTAGTCTGTATTTTAGCCTGTTTATAGCCTGTGTTTAGTCTGTTTAGCCTGTGTTTTAGCCTGCGTTTAGTCTGTATTTTAGCCTGCTTTTAGCCTGTGTTTAGTCTGTATTTTAGCCTGTTTATAACCTGTGTTTAGCCTGTTTAGCCTGTTTATAGCCTGTGTTTAGCCTGTTTAGCCTGTGTTTAGTCTGTATTTCAGCCTGTGTTTAGCCTGCGTTTAGTCTGTATTTTAGCCTGTTTATAGCCTGTTTATAGCCTGTGTTTAGCCTGTTTATAGCCTGTGTTTAGCCTGTTTAGCCTGTGTTTAGCCTGTTTATAGCCTGTGTTTAGCCTGTGTTTAGTCTGTATTTCAGCCTGTGTTTTAATGTGTGTTTTAGCAAGTATATGTTAGGGTGACCAGACGTGCCGGTTTGACCGGGATAGTCCCGATTCTGAGTTGCGCGTCCCGAGTCCAGACAAAAGCCTTTCGGGACGCTAAAATGTCCCCGTTTACACCAACCACTATGAAACTGTCCCGGTTGTCAGTGATTACATAGCTGACGAGGTCTTATTTTAGCCCGATCAGTAACTAAACCCATGTAGAAAGACTAATAAAGCGTCCAGCGTATGATTTTAACAATGTGTGTGTCAGTCAGTCGTAGCGGTCTGCGTCTGCATAATCTGTGCACGACGAGCGCTGGGTGGAAATGTTCACGCATTTCAAAAGCAGGGAGATACTGTTAAAAAATGTAGGTTGGTCAGTTCGCCATGTGTCTACCGGGCTCACATGCTCCCTTTGAGCAGATCTTTTGGCTGATGAACAACACATGACTGATGGACTGGCGACAGGAAGCGTATGACCATTCTCACCTTAAAGACTTTAAAATACTGTATAAGGAATGAATGTTTCCAATAGGGAAGCTATCAGCTCTATCAAATGAGATTACATGTGTGTGTGTGTGTGTGTGTGTGTGTGTGTGTTGTTGGTTAGAATAACACTGGTAACACTTTACGTAAGGGTGCATGAATTATCATGAATTCATGCATGAATTAATGGATGTAGGCCTATGTATTATTATGCATTATGTAATTAATGACGTATGTGTTACTGCATAATATCCCAGGAATCATCAGGAATTGACGTGTTCATAGTCTGTCATCGTGACCTCATACATGAACAACACAACTAAAGTATTAGCTACGTGGGCACCATTATGGTTTATTAAGCACGATCATGATTATTTATTTTTCTGCAAAAAAATGTGGTCATCACTGCGCAAAAATTGTGATTTGAACACAACTTGTGCAAAATGATGTCCCCACGTTACCTGACGCTTTAGCTGATGTGTTGTTCATGCATGAGGTCGTGAATGAGAGGCTCTGAGCTCATGTCTATTCCTGATGATTCATAAGATATAAAGGAAGGAAGTAATGCACAAATCATGAATTAATTCATGCATGGATTCATAATTCATGTACCTTTACCGTCAAGTGTTACCATAACTGTAGTTCAAGCCTGTGGCAGCAGTTCCAAATATTTAGTTTAGCGCCATGCAACGAAAAATACCTTTTCACAAGTTCAGTGGGTGTATTATCCAAAAGAATGCTCTGAAAAATAAAGTTGGTCCCACGCAAAACTCACTCAATGTCTTTTAATATAATGTCTTAGATATGTAGGCCACATACCAAGAACATTCATGACTATTAACGGAGATAGCCCATTATGTTGTGAGCAGGAGGCCTGCGTGTGCTGCTGGCATCTGTCTGTCTGTGTCTGACCTGGGCCGGCACATGTTCACGTTAAGCGTGTGCGTCCACGAGCACTACGGTCACGCGCCAAGTGTCCCGGTTTTAGTTCCGGGAAATCTGGTCACCCTAATTTAGCCTGTTTTAGCGTGGTTTGGCAAGTGCTTAAGCCTGTGTTTTACCACGTGTTTTACCACGTGTTTTACCACGTATTTTACCACGTGTTTTAATAGCGAGTAATTTAGTGCGTTAACTGTGTATTTAGTCTGCGTTTTAGCGAGTTTATGTGTGTGTTTAGCGTGTATTTTCATGTGTTTAGCATGTGTTTAGCGTGTGTTTAGTGATTATTCAGCGTGTGTCTGGCGTGTGTCTGGCGTGTGTTTGGCGTGTGTTTGGCGTGTGTTTGGCGTGTGTCTGGCGTGTGTTTAGTGATTATTCAGCGTGTGTTTGGCGTGTGTTTGGCGTGTGTCTGCCGTGTGTTTGGTGTGTGTTTAGTGTGTGTTTGGCGTGTGTTTGGCGTGTGTTTGGCGTGTGTCTGGCGTGTGTCTGGCGTGTGTTTGGCGTGTGTCTGGCGTGTGTTTGGCGTGTGTTTGGCGTGTGTTTGGCGTGTTTGGCGTGTGTTTGGCGTGTGTCTGCGTGTGTTTGGCGTGTGTTTGGCGTGTGTTTAGCGGTGTTTGCGTGTGTTTGGCGTGTGTCTGGCGTGTGTCTGGCGTGTGTTTAGTGAGTATTTAGCGTGTGTTTAGCGTGTGTTTGGCGTGTGTTTGGCGTGTGTTTGGCGTGTGTTTAGTGAGTGTTTAGCGCGTGTTTGGCGTGTGTTTGGCGTGTGTTTGGCGTGTGTTTGGCGTGTGTTTAGCGTGATTTTGGCGTGTGTTTAGCGTGATTTTGGCGTGTGTTTGGCGTGTAGCTGTACGTGTATCCAGCCGAGCGTCAGCAGGTTCTGTTGGTCCTGGAAGCTGAACAGTTCCTCCACGTTCTCCATGTCGCAGAAGTCCGGCCCGGCCGACTGTTTGGGGATCACCACGTGAGTCAGCATGAGCTGGTCGTGCGCCTGCGGGCGAGAGACAGCGTTAGACAGCAGCTCGGCTGTGATTGGTTGCTTTGTTGGCCTGTGGACAGTCTCACCAGTCGTCCACAGAGGACGCCACACGTCTCTATTCCTCTGGCGGTGTTGGAGTCGGCCAGCAGCAGGAACCGGTAGGTCAGGTCTCTGGGAATCACCACGCGCCTCAAACCCTCCACCCTCGGAGCTGGACACACACACACACACACACACACACACACACACACCGCAGAAACACACACACACACACACACACACACACACACACACACACACACACACACACACACACACACACACACACACACACCGCAGAAACACACACACACACACACACACACACACACACACACACACACACACACACACACCACACACACACACACACACACGCAAACACACACACACACACACACACACACACACACACACACACCGCAGAAACACACACACACACACACACACACCGCAGAAACACACACACACACACACACACACACCGCAGAAACACACACACACACACACACACACACAGTAACTTTATAAATCTACTAGCCGTGTTGGCTGATCAAAAAAAGTTATGTGTGTGTGTGTGTGTGTGTGTGTGTGTGTGTGTTTCTGCGTGTGTGTGTGTGTGTGTGTGTGTGTGTGTGTGTGTGTGTGTGTGTGTGTGTGTGTGCGTGTTCTCACTGTGAACTCCAGCCAGCGTAGCGGCCGGTTGGCTGACGGGGGCTGGCTGTCTGTTCCTGTTAGGATCCGCCCCCTGGGGTCGTACCCTGTCTCTGATTGGCTGCTTAGACACACAGGAGCCATCCGTCACCTCAGGCACTTTGATGTCCACCTGAAGGAGAAACATGTTGGAGCTGTCACTTCAATAACACACACACACACACACACACACACACACACACACACACCTCACTGAGATATTATAAGTACTTTAATAAAAATAATACTTCACCTGATACATGAAGCTAGTGTAATCTTAGCTCAGTGTTAGGATAAACGTTAACCAGTATCAGTATCAGCTCCGATACTGCCTAAAACGCTGGTATCAGTATCAGGAAGTACTGGAGTTAATGCAGCGATCAGATACCACGTAATAAAGCCCTGAAGATAATCTACGTTAAAGTAGATTATTCATGTTATTTTTCCGTTATAACTGACTGTTAAACTGGAGAATAACAGAAAGTTCTGGAGAGTTCATGTTTCACAAAGAGTTTAACCTGAGCCAGACCGACAACAAAGATAGAAATAATATCACATCCATACAGGGATAGTAGTATACAGCTGTTATACATCATCTATACAGAGATAGTAGTATACAGCTGTTATACATCATATCATCTATACAGAGATAGTAGTATACAGCTGTTATACATCATCTATACAGAGATAGTAGTATACAGCTGTTATACATCATCTATACAGAGATAGTAGTATACAGCTGTTATACATCATATCATCCATACAGAGATAGTAGTATACAGCTGTTATACATCATATCATCCATACAGAGATAGTAGTATACAGCTGTTATACATCATATCATCCATACAGAGATAGTAGTATACAGCTGTTATACATCATATCATCTATACAGAGATAGTAGTATACAGCTGTTATACATCATATCATCTATACAGAGATAGTAGTATACAGCTGTTATACATCATATCATCCATACAGGGATAGTAGTATACAGCTGTTATACATCATATCATCTATACAGAGATAGTAGTATACAGTATACAAAGATGAAAAATGTTGTGTTTACTTCACACAAGAGCAGCCATTTCCCCTGTTGCCATGGGAATGTTATGAAGTGATGTAATTACGCGACGTGAACGTCATCTAAAAGCTGCAAACCCCGCGATGAAGCCGCGATGAAACAGCAGTTTTAAAAAGTTCCCGCAATTTCATCGCATTAAATAGCCTAAATATCCTGAATATTCCATCGTATTTTTTAAGAGAACGTGACGCATAATCAAGGAGTTTAGCTGCAACAATCGCAAAAAAACTCCCCATGTTTCTGGAAGGACTGCTGAGCGATGCGACGATGCGACGAAGCGACAGCCAATCGGAGTGAGGCAGCGTGACGTATGTCAGTGGCTCGAGTCGAAGAAAATGATTCAAGATGGCGGAAAGCGTTTCAGGACATCGTATTTCTGTATCGGATATGTTTGGCATTTTATCTCATATATTTTGTTACTTTTATCGAGAAATAAATGCTTTTAAATCCAAAAACAACAGATCCCGTGTCTCTGGACGGAGACCAGTGACGTCTCTGGACGGAGACCAGTGACGTCTCTGGACGGAGACCAGTGACGTCTCTTTCCCGGTGATGGCTGAGCGTTACTGAGCAGCCTCCAACTGAGCTTGAAGACGTAGATGTGACGTGAGCAACCTGTCTGAAAGTTGGAAGTCTTCTGGTAGCTGTGCCAAGAGAAATCTCAATCATTCCCAATCTAGCAGAGACGGAGAGCGTAGGTATATGTAAGGAGATAACATAGACACAGGCTCATTATTGATCACTAAAATGATAGTTAACATTAGTCATTACACTTAAACAGCTGATGGAAGTCCAAACTGCCTGAGAGCTTCTCCTGTACTATACGGTAACTCCTCTACTATGAGACAGGAAGTCTCGTGGTTATGACCCAATCGTTAGCCTATTGTTATAAAAACGTCTGCTACGGAGCCATAACGTGAGCTACAAGGTAATGGAGCCTTTTATACATTGTCGTGTTTCTTTAGAAATAAACAACGGACAAATAGAGTCTTTAAACGCTTCAGATGTAAAGGTATTCTCTGTCAAAGTGACGTCAGAATGAATGGCAGTCAATGGGATGCTAACGGGATGCTAACGGGGGGTGATGGCTTGGTAGCATCAACATGGCGCCATAGGAGCTATGCTTTGTGGAAGTTGGCTTACCCCTTGCTTTTTTGTCGCGTAGCATTTTTTCAAATGTCAAAATCCCTTCCCAGGATGCTTTGCGGGTGCGCTGAAGTCGCTTGACGTCACCAATAGGAATAGAGTGGAGCGCGGCAGTCAATGGGATGCTAACGGGAGGTGATGGCTTGTTAGCATCATAGCGCCCTAGGAGCTATGCTTTGTGGAGGCTGGCTTACTCCCTTGGGCCATACCTACGTATATTTTTCAATGTAACAGTGGTGCCTAATGTCACCTTTGGCTCCGCCTCCCCTGCTCTCCGATTGGCCAGTTCCTGGCGTCTCAGCTGGTCCTCGAAGTATTGAAACTGCTGCGATTGGATCTGCAGACGTCGCAGAGCGGCGACACGCTGACGCTCCTCCTCCAGCAGCAGGCCCCGCCTCCTGTCCTCCTCGCCCAATAGAGAGAGCCGCTGCAGCCCACACCCCTCAACCGCTGCCACTTTGGCTGCCGCCTCGCTCTGAGGAAACAGGAAGTCACATGACCAGATCTGCTGCGTGTTTGTGTTACAGCTGCAAAGATGAATTAATTAATCATCAACTATTAAAATAATCTCCAACTATTCTGATAATCTATTAACAGGGTTTCAGTCTTTTTAAGACCTTTTTAAAGACCTTTAAACCGACGTTGCTCTTTCTACGGACTAGAGGAAGAAGAAAAAGGTAAAGAACGGCAAACGCTTCCAGTTTCCCCTCGAGCTCGTCCGCGCTTCCCATTTCCCCTCGAGCTCGTCCGCGCTTCCCGTTTCCCCTCGAGCTCGTCCGCTCTTCCCCTCGAGCTCGTCCGCGCTTCACCTCGAGCTCGTCCGCTCTTCCCCTCGAGCTCGTCCGCTCTTCCCCGTTTCCCCTCGAGCTCGTCCGCTCTTCCCCGTTTCCCCTCGAGCTCGTCCGCGCTTCCCGTTTTCCCCTCGAGCTCGGCCGCGCTTCCCCGTTTTCCCTCGAGCTCGTCCGCGCTTCCCCTTTTCCCCTCGAGCTCGGCCGCGCTTCCCCGTTTCCCCTCGAGCTCGGCCGCGCTTCCCCGTTTCCCCTTGAGCTCGTCCGCGTTTCCCCTTGAGCTAGTCCGCGCTTCCCATTTCCCCTTGAGCTCGTCCGCGCTTCCCCTCGAGCTCGTCCGCGCTTCCCGTTTTCCCCTCGAGCTCGTCCGCGCTTCCCCTCGAGCTCGTCCGCTCTTCCCCTCGAGCTCGTCCGCTCTTCCCCGTTTCCCCTCGAGCTCGTCCGCGCTTCCCCTCGAGCTCGTCCGCTCTTCCCCTCGAGCTCGTCCGCTCTTCCCCTCGAGCTCGTCCGCTCTTCCCCGTTTCCCCCTCGAGGCTCGTCTGCGCTTCCCTCGAGCTCGTCCGCTCTTCCCAGTTTCCCCTCGAGCTCGTCCGCTCTTCCCCTCGAGCTCGTCCGCTCGTCCCCGTTTTCCCCTCGAGCTCGTCCGCTCTTCCCCTCGAGCTTGGCCGCTCGTCCCCGTTTCCCCTCGAGCTCGTCCGCTCTTCCCCTCGAGCTCGCGCTCGTCCCGCTTTTCCCTCGAGCTCGTCCGCTCTTCCCCTCGAGCTCGTCCGCTCTTCCCCGTTTCCCCTCGAGCTCGTCCGCTCTTCCCCTCGAGCTCGTCCGCTCGTCCCCGTTTTCCCTCGAGCTTGTCCGCTCTTCCCCGTTTTCCCCTCGAGCTCGTCCGCGCTTAAAAAAAAAAAGAAAAAAAAAAAAAAAGAGTAGTGCACGACCTCGGCTCGCGCACTTTAAATCCGGAAACGCCGACGAGATCTACGTCATTTTGGCGTCACGATGGCGTGCGCCAGCTTGGCTGCTGCTACTGTAAAGCGGCTAGAGGTAGCGTTGCATGGACGTAGGGGAAATTTAAGACCTAGAACACAATACTTTTGCGAATTTAAGACTTTTGAAGACCCCACAGAAACCCTGAATAATCAGTTTGAGTCATTTCTTTCTGATGAAACAGGTAATCTTGTGTGATGTCAGCTTGTTAAATATGAATATGTTCTAGTTCATTCTCTAAAGAGGACGTTATTTTGGGCTTTTTGGGTAAACACTGATCCACATTTTAGAGACAGAACTACTCATCCATTCATCCAGACCATGATCACACGTTAATCCAGCCTGGAGATCAGTACCTGGGCTCGGAGGTACTCGCTGTGCTCCCGGCTGTATTTCTCCTGAAGACGTTTCTTCAACTCGTCTTTTCGAGGAAACGCCACTTCCTGAAGTTTCTATAGAGGCAAAGACACAGAATACACATTAATACTACAACTACCGCTGAAGAGTCGCTGCAGAGGTTATACTGTATATATATATATATATATATATATATATACATACACACACACACGTTGTTTATACATTATTCATATCACATAGCCATATTTATTCTGCTCTTATAACACCACTATATTTCTGGTCCTGTCTATACTTGTTTATCACAACGTCACGTTGGACTTTTCTGCTTTTTTTGCACTTCTGGTTGGACTCAAACTGCATTTCGTTGTCTTTGTACTCGTACTCTGCACACTGACCATACAGTTGAATCTAATATTAATATTAATAATTATTAGGGAGGCGCTGATAATAACGCTGCCGTTACCTTCATGATGAGCTGCTTCTCGGAGACGCTGCACTGCTGGTAGTCTCTGTGAGCCGGCAACTTCTCTACAAACAGACTGGACACAGCAACACAGCAACATGAGCAACTTCTCTACAAACAGACTGGACACAGCAACACAGCAACATGAGCAACTTCACTCTCTCTCTCAAAATATTAAAACTTCTTTCACAAATCTTCCCTCAAAATATCCAAACAGTTCTGTGTAGCGGGACATCTCCACACACACACACACACACACACACACACACACACACACACACACACACACACACACACACACACACACACACACACACACACACACACACACACATATATACAGAGACACACACACACACACACACACACACACACATACAGAGACACACACACACACACACACATATACACACACACACACACAAATATATACGGAGACACACACACACACACACAGAGAGAGAGAGACACACACACACACACATATATACAGAGACACACACACACACACACACAAATATATACAGAGACACACACACACAAACACACACACACAGAGAGAGAGAGACACACACACACACACACACACACACACACACACACACACACACACACACACACACACACACTCACACACACACACACACACTCACACACTCACACACACACACACACACACACACAGAGAGACACACACACACACACACACAGACAGGAGCTGGACATGGCAGCAACAGTCCCGAGTGTTTAGCGTATTGTCTCACGTGATGAACTTGGTGTAGAGGACGTAGGCGTTCTCCAGACTCCCCTCCTCGTGGTAAACGGCCGCCATGCGCTCCATCTCCACGCCGGAGCGGAGGTAGCGCCTCAGCGCCACGTCCTCGCTGATCTCCACGCTGCACCCCATCTTCCCCAGCGCTCGCACTCGCTCCGCCGCCGGCAGAGACACATCGGTGTAGTCAGGGTCAGCTGCCAGCTTCTTCTACACACACAGAGAAACACACACACACACACACACACACGCCACGGAGACACACACACACACACACACACACACACACACACAGAGACACACACACACACACACACACACAGAGACAGAGAAACACACACACACACACACACGCCACAGAGACACACACACACACACACACAGGCAGAGAAACACACAGACGCCACAGAGACACACACACACACACACACACACACACACACACACACGCCACGGAGACACACACACACACACACACACACACACAGAGACAGAGAAACACACACACACACACACACGCCACAGAGACACACACACAGAGACAGAGAAACACACACACACAGAGACAGAGAAACACACACACACACACACAGGCAGAGAAACACACAGACGCCACAGAGACACACACACACACACACACACACAGACACACACACACAGAGACACACACAGACGCCACAGAGACACACACACACACACACAGAGACAGAGAAACACACACACACACACACGCCACAGAGACACACACACACACACACACACACACACACACACACACACACACACACACACACACACACACACACACACACACACACACACACACACAGAGACAGAGAAACACACACACACACACACACA
>NC_135875.1:526440-548940 GCF_031162955.1 Sander vitreus | reverse complement strand
TGAGAGAAAGGAGAAAGAGAGCGTGCCGTGGCGTCTGTGTGTCCTTAAGAACTGTAACACGTATAACTTCTGTTGTCAGTTAATTGGAGCGTTGACCAGCATGAAATCTCCATATGTCAGACTGACCTGCAGGCCGCCGGTCATGGCCGAGCACGTGAACACCGGCCAATCCCGGTCACCGGCCGGTCTATCGGTGCATCTCTCTATCTCTAGTAGTAAAGTGACAATACAAAAATATTATTTCTTATTAAAACTGAGATAGTTTTAAGAACTTTTATGCTACAAGAGTTTTGGTAATACCAATATTTACATTAATTACAGTCAACGATGTCTGCATGTGTGAAGATTGTTAAAGTGATCAACACAGGAGATGTCTGGATGTTGTTGAGCTTTAAAAGCACCGGAGGATCTTTGAAGAAGATGATGAATGAATGAATGAAGATAACAGATATTTAAGTTGTCTCTCTGTTAGGCTATGGTTCAAACCCAGCACACAGAGAAAACAACCACGGACTCAGAGTGTGGAGAAACAAAAGTGATTTTAATGAAAGTTCAGTTCATCAAGTAACGAAAACATGAAAATACTAAGTAGGTCGGCTCCGGACTGGAGAGGGACTGAGGCGGGCAGGCAGTGGAGTATCCAGACGTTTCTTTAGCAGGAATCCAAACGAGGTGGTGGAAGACTGGAGGTGAAAGAGCTGGAGACACGGCACGCCACGGCACGCCACGGCACGCCACGGCACGCCACGGCACGGCACGCCACGCCACGCGCACGGCACGCCACGGCACGCCACGGCACGCCACGGCACGGCACGCCACGGCACGCCACGCCACGGCACGCCACGGCACGCCACGCCACGCCACGGCACGCCACGGCACGCCACGGCACGCCACGGCACGACACGCCACGGCACGCCACGCCACGGCACGCCACGGCACGCCACGCCACGCCACGGCACGCCACGGCACGCCACGGCACGCCACGCCACGGCACGCCACGGCACGCCACGGCACGCCACGGCACGCCACGCCACGGCACGCCACGGCACGCCACGCCACGCCACGGTACGCCACGGCACGCCACGGCACGCCACGGCACGGCACGCCACGGCACGCCACGCCACGGCACGCCACGGCACGCCACGCCACGCCACGGCACGCCACGGAACGCCACGGCACGCCACGCCACGGCACGCCACGGCACGCCACGGCACGCCACGGCACGGCACGCCACGCCACGCCACGACAGCAGGTTGAGTGGTGTGGGTCTGAGCGGAGCAAAAATAAAGCACGTTAGCAGGAGCAAGAGATAATAACAAGGAGACAAACAAACGCGTTAGATAACTGCAACTTGGGAGCCTAGTTGCCGCACTGGTAGGTGCAACGATCTGGCGCCGATGGAGCGCCATGCCCAGGAATAAATACTGTCAGGTGATAGTGGAATTAGATGCAGCTGTACGGAGAGGTAGATCTTCCAGCCACGCCCCTCTACCTACTTTCAGGCGAGTCTGCCATACACACCGGCAGACACCACAAACACAGTGGACACACACACACACACACACACACACACACACATACACACACCACCGACAAAGTGGGGACACACACACACACACATACAGACACCACCGACAAAGTGGGGACACACACACACATACAGACAACACCGACAAAGTGGGGACACACACACACATACAGACACCACCGACAAAGTGGGGACACACACACACATACAGACACCACCGACAAAGTGGGGACACACACACACATACAGACAACACCGACAAAGTGGGGACACACACACACACATACAGACACACACATACGACACACACACGTGCGACATACACACACACACACACACACACACACACACACAGACACACGACAAAGTGGAACACACACACACACACAGACACACACACACACACACAGTGGACACACACACACACGACACACACACACACACACACACACACACACACCCACACGCACACACAGACACCACACACACACACACACACACACGACACCACACAAACGTGGGACACACGCATACACACACACACACACACACAGCACACCCACAGTGGACACACACACACACACACACACACACACACACACACACACACACACACAGTGCAGACACACACACACACACACACACACACACACACACACACACACATACAGACACCCAACCGACAAAGCGTGGACACACACACACACACACACACACACACCCACCGACAGCGGACACACATACACACACCCACACACACACCCACACACACCCAAACACACAGACACAACCGACAAAGTGCGACACACACATACAGACACCACCGACAAAGTGGATACACACACACACACACACACACACACACACACACACACCGACAAAGTGCACACACACACACACACACACACACACACACACACACACACATACAGACACCACCGACAAAGTGGGGACACACACACACACACACACACAAATACACCACCGACAAAGTGGGGACACACACACACACACACACACACACACACACATACAGACACCACCGTCAAAGTGGACACACACACACACACACACACACACACACACACACAGACACATACAGACACAACCGACAAAGTGTGGACACACACACACACACACACACACACATACAGACACCACCGACAAAGTGGACACACACACACACACACACACACATACACACACACACAGACACAACCGACAAAGTGGGGACACACACACATACAGACACCACCGACAAAGTGGATACACACACACACACACACACACACACACACACACACATAGACACCACCGAGAAAGTGGGGACACACACACACATACAGACACCACCAACAAAGTGGGGACACACACACACACACACACACACACACACACACATAGACACCACCGAGAAAGTGGGGACACACACACACATACAGACACCACCAACAAAGTGGGGACACACACACACACACACACACACACACATACAGACACCACCGACAAAGTGGGGACACACACACACATACAGACACCACCGACAAAGTGGACACACACACACACACACACACACACACAGAGACACATACAGACACCACCGACAAAGTGGGGACACACACACACACACACACACACACACACACACACACACACATAGACACCACTGAGAAAGTGGGGACACACACACACATACAGACACCACCGACAAAGTGGACACACACACACACACACACACACACACACACACATAGACACCACCGAGAAAGTGGGGACACACACACACATACAGACACCACCGACAAAGTTGGGACAAAACAAGGGAGGAAAGGGACACAGAATGGGGAGAGAACAGCTGCCCACATAACACTCTCTCATGTCAAATATCTCGGTATCATCCTTGACTCCACCTTGTCTTTCAAAAAACAAGTAAAAAAAGTACTGCGAATAACTAAATACAATCTAGCCAATCTTAGGTATATAAGAAGCTGCCTAACCAGTTCAGCAGCAACATTATATTTGGATTCAATGAATACTGAAATGGCCCCCACACCATAACAGAGGAGTGGGATGCATGAGATGAGAATGCAGAGGTTAACTCGTATATGTCATAGCTGCAAAAAAAATCAAAGGGCGTCTGCACATCTTTGCTAAGCGCAAACTAGAACATAGGGCATCAATACATTGCTGGGGAGGGTCATTCCTTTTTTTCAAATTGTTTTGGAGGGTCATAGAAAAAGTAATGCTGGCGAGGGGAGGGTCAAGTCTATTTAGACTAAAGATCCCAAAACTCCTCCGGTGGCCCCTTAAACAAATAATGAACAGTCCCTAATGTCTTGCTGCTTCCTGTAGCTATGCATGGCTTATTGAGAAAGTGTATGAGTTGCTCTAGCTGTCTGTGTGGTGTCTTGTTGACTTCTGTCTGTATAGTTGAACCTGTACTAATGTCTTGCTGTTTCCTGTTGCTCTGGTCATTTACAGAAATGTTAATGTGTGTTGTCCTTTATAAAATAAAGAATAACAATGAGCTGAAGGTGAGGGTGGATTGGATGAAACAGTTATGAAATGACTGGAGTATTTTGACCATTTTAAAGATGGTGTGATGTAACAACAACATATGTCCACTAGATGGCGGTGCAGTAACAGGATATTCTGTGTTTGTACAACCTTCTGCTATGTAACATGGGGAATTCATTTCACTTCAATTAAAAACAAAATCACACATTTCAGCTCATTTCAATGAACATTTTATTTGATTACTCAAAAGCCTTCATTACATTCATCACACAACATTTAGCTGATACTTACAAAACA
Source organism: Sander vitreus (assembly GCF_031162955.1). Classification (NCBI taxonomy): domain Eukaryota; kingdom Metazoa; phylum Chordata; class Actinopteri; order Perciformes; family Percidae; genus Sander; species Sander vitreus. The sequence goes on along the minus strand of NC_135875.1, from coordinate 544,598 downwards.
TAACAAAAATACATTCATTCTCATCCAAAGAACATTATAACCTTAAAAAATAAAACTCAAGAAGAAAGACACTTCAATACACAAAAAGAAAAAAAAATACAAAATACAGAAAATACAATACAAAGAAAAGGTGAAATGGAATGAAGGCTATATAATCACATTTCCTTGAAAAATATTGCAGTACATATGCAGCTATATTTATTTTATTTAACCAGGTAAGCTGTTGAGACTGTTGCTGATCACTGCTGTTGAGGCGACCTGGCCAAGAATAAAGCATAAGCATGCAAGACAACAGTTTCACATTCAATACAATACAAAAATATAGAATACAAAAACGCTACATAAAATACAGATTAGGTAGGCATTACAAAGCCGGCGCAAAGTGAAGTATAAGTAAGTCGATGGATAAGCAAAAGTGATATGGTAATAACACAATATACATGAATAGACAGTCTATATAAATGCTGAGATGTATTAAAAAGTCAATGTACAGTTAGTACAGACTGTGGTGTAGATCAGGAGATGTACAAACATTGATATAAATATAAATACTATATATGAATACTATAAATATATCAATGCAAGTACATTAGTTTCAAATCATGTCATGTTAAGACAAAATCACAAATTGTAGCTAATGTCAATGAACATTTTATTTTAGTTTTCAAAACCCTTCATTTCATTCAGATTAACATTCAGTATTTAGACCGTTAGCATCATCATTTGATCAAAGTGTTGGCTTTGCTTTGCAGACTAAGTTTGAAATGATCACCTAATGATCCCATAAGGCGACTGTCTTCCCCATAAGGCCAAAGACTGAAACATCTGTTTTGCACTAACAACCCCTTATGCTGCTACCTCACCACCAAAAACCTTGTCACTATTACTAAATCTACTGAAGAGCTGGTAAACATATTATCATTATACTTTGAGCACAATGACAATAAAGATCAATCTATGATATCACACTGTGGTGATCAAACCCAGGGCCTTTTCAAATACCTTCTGTGCATCCTCAGCAAGCATGTTGAGGAACATGTTGAGAGATTTGTATGTGGAGACAAAAGAGAGGGTCATTGCTACTGGGATTCCGAAAAATGGAATAAATCTAGACCCTTCCTCTGCTGCCATTAATGAAAGCTCAATCATTGAAGAGCAGAGTACCTTAATGATAAGCTCTTTGGTTATTTCTTTTCCAGCCAGTGGTGATGTCATCACTGCTCTAAGCTCATCCAAAGGCATACCTACAGTCTGAGCAAGACAGTGCAGTGACTTGCTATCAAGACCAAAGGTAGCTTGGTACTGTGTAATGGTAGTAACCATCATGAGCATATCAGCACCAAAAGAGAGCCCAGGAACTGGTGCAAATGCTCCGAGTGCAGACATACCAGCAAGGTACTTTATTCTTGACTGTAAAGCTTCTTTCTTCTTTATAATTATTTCAAGACTGGCATTGGGCAAGGCCAACAGCAGAGCATTCTTCTTGTGTTCAGGAAGTTCTTCCTCTAAGGTTTTCTCTAACAGACGGAAGTCATACAGGTGGAGTTTAAAGCTGGCCACCAGGAAGACTTGTGGAGACTCAACTCGTCCTTTAAGACCTTCGTCACAAAGAGAACAGGAAGTTAACTTCACATGACGAAATTAAAACAAACTCAGAAATAACCTCTTAAGCCTACACTTCCCAGAAACCCTCTGCAGGCCCAACACAAAGACAGGTAGGTCGTTTACAGTAGAAATATTTGTTTAGATCTGAGAAGATGAGACCTTCATTAGGGGGCTCTGCCAGTCTTCATATGATTCATTGTATGACCTGTTAACATAGCCAATGTGTAATATTATCTTGTCCTCTCTTGAAATGAAAGTGTCTACTTGTGACCCCTTTTTGCATACTGTATGCCTTTAAGTTTTAGGCATTTGTAAACATTCAATTTTATTTATAGTATCAAATCATAACAAGAGTAATCTCAAGAGACTTTACAGATAGAGTAGGTATAGACCACACTCTATAATTTACAAAGACCCAACAATTCCAGTAATTCAAAAACTCCCTTTTAGGGAGAAACCTCAGACAGACCCAGGCTCTTGGCAAATGGTGTCTGACGGTGCTGGTTGGGGGTGTGATGAACAGTGCCAATAATAGTCACAATAAAGATAATAGAACAGTGACTAGAAATAGTAGCTGTAGTAGTTCATGGTGTAGCAGGGCACTGCAGGGCATTTACAGGGTGTAGCAGGACGTAGCAGGATGTAGCAGGGCACGACAGGGCATAGCAGGGTGTTGCAGGGTATAGCAGGATTTAGCAGGACATAGCAGGGCACTGCAGGACGCGGAGCAGGACCACGGCGACAGCTGCAACCATGATTTAGATCCTACCCTAATCCAAGGAAAACTGCTCGGCGAAAAGGACTCTGGGGAATAAGCTCCCCAGAGCTAAGTCCACCTAACCTCAGACTTACCTTGAATGCAGTCCTCCCTTATTTCTTTAAGGGTCTCTTCTTCGTTGAACTCTGACCCCTGAGATTCTTTCTCATCACGTATGTTGTGGTCAATCTTTGAGCGAACAAAGTAGAACTTCTTCTTCATCTTCTGAATCTCCTGAGCGAGCTTCACATCATTTTCTCTGAAGCGATCAGCTGAGATCATGATGAAGAAGTCATACCTTTCGAATTCAACAAGCTTCAGGTACTTGTCAGCTGGAAACTTGGTGGTGCCAACACCAGGAAGATCCCAAAGTGTAACGTTGGGATGATATGGATGGGGGTATGGTCTAATATCTGTGGTGGTTTCTTTAACACCAGTAGGGGCGGCTCTTGTCTTATCGCTGTTGTGTATGCCTCTAAAGGCATTAACAAAGGTGGATTTACCAGAACCACTCTCTCCTGTGATTGCAATATTTAGCTGAACATTATCCAGTTCATCCAAATAAGTCTTGATCTTTGCAGCGGCTGCAGCGCATCCATTGGTTTGCAGTTCTTCTGCAATTTCTGCTATTTGTTCATCATCATGTGGATTATCCATAGCACTTCCTGAAGAACAAGTAAAAACAGAAAATCATTGAGCTATTTTGATTCAGGAAGTTGCAGCATATAAAAGTTTACCGTCATCTAATCATTTATTAAAATACAATAAGTCAAAGTTAGGAGACTGCATTTAACCCTTATTGTCTTCGGGTCAAATTTGACCCATTTTCAAAAACTCTCTTTATCAGAACTATAACAAAAGAACATTGAAAAAAGTGACAAATGTTGGAAAAAGTGACAAAAATACCCATCAAAAACATCGCCATAGGTGACAAAAACATAATTAAAAAAAAAGCCAAAAAATTGACAAGCACATTGGAATAAAATCGACAAAAACGTTGAGAAACGTGTAGAAAAAGAACAACAAAATGTTGAAATTTCGACCCAGAAAAACACAAACTTGCAGGTCGATGGGAAGACAACACAACATTCATTAAAATACAACAAATCAAAGTTAGGATTAAATAATGTCTTTTTCCAAGAATGTGTGTAGTCTATTCTGTAAACTCAATTGTTGCCTGCAGTCAGTGATCTTTTCTGGGCAGCAAAACTGAATTAATATTTGCACGTTTTGATGGTTTTGAAAAAAATGTAAAATATGTCATAATTACAGAGAGTCATATCACTCCACACATAGAAGCCCCCTACTAGTTATACTACAACACGTAGTTTTACCAACAACATTTAATATTTTAATAATTAAATAGTCTCTAAACTCTCCTCACACATAATTAGTCTTCTGCTGTTGTATAACTAGCAGGGGGGGTTCTATGTGCGGAGTAGTTTTGGAGATATGACTCTGTAATTATGACATATATTACATTTTTTTAGCAAAGAATATTCCCCAAAATTATGCATATGCCTATTTGTAAAATGTAAGTGATATAGTACAACCAGCAGAAGACTAATTACGTGTGAGGTAAGTTTAGAGACTATTTATTTATTAAAATATAAAATGTTTTTAGCAAAAAATATTCCCCAAAATTATCATTATGCCTATTTTTGACAAGTAAGTGCTGTCGTACAACTAGCAGGAGACATGTTATAGTTGAGATATGTTTGGAGACACTACCTTATTTAATCATTAAATTAATAAATATGTTTGTTGTATCTCTTCGTTTTTGTAGTTTGTACTTGTTGTTTACCTTACTACGGCAGGAAAGATGTGTCGTTTGTGATTTAATAACATTTTGCTCTGAAGTTATTGATGTCTTTCCAACTTTACCGAAGTTGAAACACAAATGATCCCAATGATCTCGTGATGAACTCATGCGATTAAAGCAATGCAAATATTTGCTCTGTCTCGGTGTGAACCATACATTTAGTTTAGAAAACATTCCCAGATGCTTAAACCCTGCAGGCAGCGTTACATAACAACTGATAACAGTATCATTTGTCCAGGAGCTTATCCATAAATCACTACCAGTTTAACCCATTCATACTAATTAATTCATTGTGTCTTGGTTCCCTGAAACAGCCACTGTAACCTCATTACATACGACTACTAATACAAACAACAGTGCAAAGTGTGTTACACAAGACACATCTGCAGTGATACGACAGGAAATTCACAAAATTAACAATATTAAAGAGATAGAAAGAGATAGAATGATGTCTTACCGTCTGTGATACTTGAGGAACGTTACGACTCAGCAGGAAAGTTTAACTTCTGTCTCTACTGTTGTTGTTTTGTAGTGTTTTAAAGAGTTCAGCAACTTAGACATTCAACAATGTGGCCAATGAAAACGTCCTGCTGTGCGTGACAGAGACCAATCAGTGTCCTGCCCTGTCTCCTTCTAGGCGTTATCAGTGAACTCACATGGTTTACAAGAAACACAGTCTGTTTATCATAGAGCTGCACCCTTTTCCTTTCTATGTCCATATACTGTATACGAGGAAGTTCAGTTCAGTTCAGTTTTAATTATATAGCACATTTAAAAACAACCACAGTTGACCAAAGTGCTTAACAAGCGCAAACCCCCCCAACCCCGAAATACATAGTATACACAAACAATACACAATACAAAATAATCAACAGTTGAAAAAGGTCAAGGTGTCAAAGCTCAACTGGAATTGAAAGCCAACGAATAGTAGTGGGTCTTAAGCAAGGACTCGAACGTTTCAACTTTCCGAGATGTTCTTATATGATATAACAGGTAGAATATTCCAGAGGTTTGGATCAGCCAATGAAAAGGCTCGCTCACATTTATTTATTAACCTGGATCTGGGCACATGGAGGAGCATCTGATTGGACGACCTCAGTGCTTTGACAGGTGCGTGGACATATAAAAGCTCTGATAAATAAGAAGGCAACAACTAGAGATGGTCTGATACCATTTTTTGCTTCCTGATAACGATTCCGATACCTGAACTTGTGTACGGGTACCGATCCGATACCAGTGTGTCATATATTTTATTATGTTTTAACAGCTGTATACTACTATCTCTGTATAGATGATATGATGTATAACAGCTGTATACTACTATCTCTGTATAGATGATATGATGTATAACAGCTGTATACTACTATCCCTGTATAGATGATATGATGTATAACAGCTGTATACTACTATCTCTGTATGGATGATATGATGTATAACAGCTGTATACTACTATCCCTGTATGGATGTGATATTATTTCTATCTTTGTTGTCAGTCTGGCTCAGGTTAAACTCTTTCTGAAACATGAACAATGAACGCCACAGAACCTTCTTTTATTCTGCAGTCTGACAATCAGTTATAACGGAAAAATAACATAAATAAACTACTTTAACGTAGATTTTCTTTAAGGCTTTATTACGTGCTATCGGATCGGTGTATAAACTCCAGTACTTCCCGATACCGATACCAGCGTTTTAGGCAGTATCGGAGCCGATACTAATACTGGTATCAGTATCGGAACATCTCTAGCAACAACCCATTTAAAATCTTAAAAACAAGCAATACAATTTTAAAATCAATCCTGAAGCAGACAGGAAGCCAGCGGAGCGAGGCCAAAACAAGTGAAATGTGGTCACAAAGCACATAATATGTAAAGAAGGAAACTCGGCCTCTGTAAAAGAAAAAAACTGTGAGAACAAGCGTGGCAGATAATAGCGGACCAACTGAATGATATATCTAAAAATATACATTTATGAACTACTGCTCTTAACTGAAACCATTTAAGAAGTTAAGCTAATAATTTCCACAAAGGAACTGTTGTACACTTTACCTGAAAAACGAGCAGTGGAAGTTAATATATTACTTAGGTAATTTACACTAATACCGTGTTTGACCCCCTTTCACCTTCAGAACTGCCTTAATTCTTCGTGGCATTGATTCAACAAGGTGCTGGAAGCATTCTTTAGAAATGTTGGCCCATATTGATAGGATAGCATCTTGCAGTTGTTGGAGATTTGTGGGATGCACATCCAGGGCACAAAGCTCCCGTTCCACCACATCCCAAAGATGTTCTATTGGACACTCAAAGAGTGTAAGTGTCTATATATTTTCTCATGTGGCTATTTTAATGATACCTGTAAGGGAGTTTACTTTGTCTGATAGACTATATTTTTGTCATAGTTGAGAGAGCAGGAAGCAGCAGAAGGACCCAAATGGAGACAGTAGAGGAGGCAGCAGGAGGAATTCAGTGGTTTATTGAAGAAATTATGAAAATGAGATCATGGATTGGTTTACATGCATCCAAAGTCCAAGTGAGGTAGTTGATCCGACAGGCAGGTAAGAGGCAGACAGGTAACAGGTCAAACATCAAAGTGTAGATTGTTATATGCTAAAAAGTTATAGATGTGATACAGAAATAAACAGACCAAAATCTCCATAAGACATTATGATTGATAGTGTTTTGTGCTCATTGCCACAGAGTTACCTGCAGTCATAGAGGTTAAAAGTTCTCAGGGCAAGGCACATCTGCATTCCCCAAATAAACAAAGGATACTCTGAAGCACAGATGGTTCAGCTTAAGGTCACAGTGGCCACGAAGTACATTACATATAAACAAACAACAATTAAAGCTGAACAGGATGTACTGCTCGTGTGAGCAGAAGATAAAGAAACACAGCACAGTGGCGCCAACCCTGGTATGTGTTGTGAGAAGATAACGCCCAAGAGGGCTTAAAATATGGGTGGACCGGCTGTGACTGTTGCTAGGGAAACTTAGTCTCTGCTTTGTGATCCCACAGATCTGTGTCTGTAACTCTCATGCTGGACTAATCAACTTACTTGTTCGAAATAGTACTATCATCTCATTGACTCTTGTGTGGGATCGTTGTAAAATCAATTTAGAAATACGTGGAGAAGAATAGTTAGAGTCAGGTTTGGTACCCATTTTAGGGACACATGGAGGAACAAGTTTCTCAATCTCAAGAATGCAAAGAACAGACTTGTGTTCTTGGGGAGAACGTTCTTGCTGGTTGTTCTTGGAAGAATTAACTCGCAAGTTCACAAGCACACAAAACGCTGTTAACACAGTTTGAGATGATGCCTTCTTCCTGGTATTGCTCAGCTGCAGCTGTGCACACACACACACACACACACACACACACACACACACACACACACACACACACACACACACACACACACACACATGTCCATGTCCACGATGGGTGACGTTAGTGATAGGAGGACGATGAGGTTATGGAGGATACATAACTGATAGACTGGGAATAAAAACCATACCACTCAATAGGTAGTTATCTGGAAATTAAAATACATCTATAGTCAGGTCTCAATATCATTTCCCGATGTGTGTTTAACTCCCTAAGAAGGTTATACAGCTTCTTCATCAACGGGATCGTCGACAAAAGGAAATGCCATGTTTTGAGAAAAGAAAACGTTTTCTAGTCTGCCTAACATGGTTAATAAACAGAGCAGAAGACATTTAACATGAAGATCCATTACAACCACTAATCTACAATGCTAGAATAGATCTACGATGCGTACATATATATATATATATATATATATATATATATATATATATATATATATCTGTCTCTCTCTCTCTGTGTCTCTCTCTCTGTGTCTCTCTCTCTCTCTCTCTCTCTCTCTCTCTCTGTTTCTCTCTCTCTCTCTGTGTCTCTCTCTCTCTCTCTCTCTCTCTCTGTTTCTCTAACTCTCGCTGTCTCTCTCTCTCTCGCTCTCTCTCTCTCTGTGTCTCTCTCTCTCTCTGTGTCTCTCTCTCTCTCTCTGTGTCTCTCTCTCTCTCTGTCTCTCTCTCTCTCTCTCTCTCTCTGTTTCTCTAACTCTCGCTGTCTCTCTGTCTCTCTCTCTCTCTCGTGTCTCTCTCTCTCTCTCTGTTATACATCATATCATCTATACAGAGATAGTAGTATACAGCTGTTATACATCATATCATCTATACAGAGATAGTAGTATACAGCTGTTATACATCATATCATCTATACAGGGATAGTAGTATACAGCTGTTATACATCATATCATCTATACAGAGATAGCAGTATACAGCTGTTATACATCATATCATCTATACAGAGATAGTAGTATACAGCTGTTAAAACATAATAAAATATATGACACACTGGTATCGGATCGGTACCCGTACGCAAGTTCAGGTATCGGAATCGGTATCAGGAAGCAAAAAATGGTATCGGACCATCTCTAGTTGTTGCCTTCTTATTTATCAGAGCTTTTATATGTCCACGCACCTGTCAAAGCACTGAGGTCGTCCAATCAGATGCTCCTCCATGTGCCCAGATCCAGGTTAATAAATAAATGTGAGCGAGCCTTTTCATTGGCTGATCCAAACCTCTGGAATATTCTACCTGTTATATCATATAAGAACATCTCGGAAAGTTGAAACGTTCGAGTCCTTGCTTAAGACCCACTACTATTCGTTGGCTTTCAATTCCAGTTGAGCTTTGACACCTTGACCTTTTTCAACTGTTGATTATTTTGTATTGTGTATTGTTTGTGTATACTATGTATTTCGGGGTTGGGGGGGGGTTGCGCTTGTTAAGCACTTTGGTCATCTGTGGTTGTTTTTAAATGTGCTATATAACCAAAACTGAACTGAACTGAACTTCCTCGTATACAGTATATGGACATAGAAAGGAAAAGGGTGCAGCTCTATGATAAACAGACTGTGTTTCTTGTAAACCATGTGAGTTCACTGATAACGCCTAGAAGGAGACAGGGCAGGACACTGATTGGTCTCTGTCACGCACAGCAGGACGTTTTCATTGGCCACATCGTTGAAAGTCTAAGTTGCTGAACTCTTTAAAACACTATAAAACAACAACAGTAGAGACAGAAGTTAAACTTTCCTGCTGAGTCGTAACGTTCCTCAAGTATCACAGACGGTAAGACATCATTCTATCTCTTTCTATCTCTTTAATATTGTTAATTTTGTGAATTTCCTGTCGTATCACTGCAGATGTGTCTTGTGTAACACACTTTGCACTGTTGTTTGTATTAGTAGTCGTATGTAATGAGGTTACAGTGGCTATTTCGGGGAACCAAGACACAATGAATGAATTAGTATGAATGGGTTAAACTGGTAGTGATTTATGGATAAGCTCCTGGACAAATGATACTATTATCAGTTGTTATGTAATGCTGCCTGCAGCGTTTAAGCATCTGGGAATGTTTTCAACATGTATGTAAACAACAAGTACACACTCATCTTCATTAAAACGAGCCGTCCTCTGACCTGGAGAAATAACACTGGTCTCTACGAGCAGCCGGCAGAGACGAGTGCTTAGGGACCGTCTACAAACTACAACACCTTAGGAACCGTCTACAAACTACAACACCTTAGGGACCGTCTACAAACTACAACACTATAGGTACCGTCTACAAACTACAACACCTTAGGGACCGTCTACACACTACAACACCTTAGGGACCGTCTACAAACTACAACACCTTAGGGACCGTCTACAAACTACAACACCTTAAGGACCGTCTACAAACTACAACACCTTAGGAACCATCTACACACTACAACACTTTAGGAACCGTCTACACACTACAACACCTTAGGGACCGTCTACAAACTACAACACCTTAGGGACCGTCTACAAACTACAACACCTTAGGGACCGTCTACAAACTACAACACCTTAGGTACCGTCTACAAACTACAACACCTTAGGAACCGTCTACACACTACAACACCTTAGGGACCGTCTACAAACTACAGCACCTTAGGGACCGTCTACAAACTACAACACCTTAGGGACCGTCTACAAACAGCACCTTAGGGACCGTCTACAGACAACACCTTAGGGACCGTCTACAAACTACAACACCTTAGGGACCGTCTACAAACTACAACACCTTAGGGACCGTCTACAAACTACAACACCTTAGGGACCGTCTACACACTACAACACCTTAGGGACCGTCTACACACTACAACACCTTAGGGACCGTCTACACACTACAACACCGAAAAGAGATAACCTACAACAAATATTTATTAATTCAATGATTAAATAAGGTAGTGTCTCCAAACTTACCTTAATTATAACGTGTCTCCTGCTAGTTATACTACAGCACTTACTTTAAAAAAAATAAGCATAATCAATATTTTTTGCTGTGATGATAATGTTTTTTATATATGTCATAATTACAGAGAGTAATGTCTCTAAAACCACTCCACACATAGAACCCCCCAACTAGCAGGGGGCCTTCAATGTTTGGAGTCGTTTTGGAGACATGACTCTCTGTAATTATCTTATGAATATGCTTATCATTATATTTTTAAGGTGGTGTCTCCAAACTTACCTCAATTATAATTAGTCTTCTGCTGGTTGTACTACACCTCTGGGGTCTGAAAACAAAAACATGGACTATATTCCTAATGCAGTCCTCTGACTTAGAGGGAGGAAGTCACAAGGCTCATTATTTGTTCGTAGGTGTAGACATTGAGCAAGCACCAGGCCCTGGCTCTGATGATAAGTATCTGGACCTATCCTAGACGTTACTGACTTTTATATGCTGCAACTTCCTGAATCATAATAGCTCAATGATTTTCTGTTTTTACTTAATTTTCAGGAAGTGCTATGGATATTCCACATGAAGATGAACAAATAGCATAAATTAAAAAGGAACTGCAAACCATTGGATTTGCTGCAACCGCTGCAATGATCCAGACTTATTTGGACGAACTGGATAATGTTCAGCTAAATATTGCAATCACAGGAGAGTGTGGTTCTGGTAAATCCACCTTTGTTAATGCCTTTAGAGGCATACACAACAGCGATAAGAAAAGAGCCGCCCCTACTGGTGTTAAAGAAACCACCACAGATATTAGACCGTACCCCCATCCAAATCATCCCAACGTTACACTTTGGGATCTTCCTGGTGTTGGCACCACCAAGTTTCCAGCTGACAAGTACCTGAAGCTTGTTGAATTCAAAAGGTATGACTTCTTCATCATCATCTCAGCTGATCGCTTCAGAGAAAATGATGTGAAGCTCGCTCAGGAGATTCAGAAGATGAAGAAGAAGTTCTACTTTGTTCGCTCAAAGATTGACCACAACATACGTGATGAGAAAGAATCTCTGGGGTCAGAGTTCAACGAAGAAGAGACCCTTAAAGAAATAAGGGAGGACTGCATTCAAGGTAAGTCTGAGGTTTACAAATACCTAAAACTTAAAGGCATACAGTATGCAACAAGGGTCACAAGTAGACACTTTCATTTTAAGAGAGGACAAGATAATAACATTACACATTGGCTATGTTAACAGGTCATAAAATGAATCATATGAAGACTGGCAGAGCCCCCTAATGAGGGTCTCATCTTCTCAGATATGAACAAATATTTCTACTGTAAACAACCTACCTGTCTTTGGGTCGGGAAATGTGAAGTTAACTTCCTGTTCTCTTTGTGACGAAGGTCTTAAAGGACGAGTTGAGTCTCCACAAGTCTTCCTGGTGTCCAGCTTTAAACTCCACCTGTATGATTTCCATCTGTTAGAGAAAACCTTAGAGGAAGAACTTCCTGGACTCAAGAGGAATGCTCTGCTGTTGGCTCAGGATCAAACATGGCTGTGCCTATTGCTGTGAGGCAGCTGTGCTGACCACTGAGTCACTGTGTTGTGTTGTTCTTTTTTTCTTTCTTTTTTTTTTTACAATTGAATGAAATTAAAATTATAAATAATAATATGAAATTAAAATAAATATATTTAATAAATACAATTAAAGAAAAATTAGTAATTTAATTCATATATAAATAATTAATAAAATATTAATATTAAATAAATTAAAAATAAATACTAGCAGTTACTGCTGTCACACATTAAATCAATCAGAATATATCAGCTTTGATATTTGAAGAGTCCAGCAGATGGAGACAGATTTTTTTCAGTTTAAAGTCTTAAGTTTCCAACAGCATTTAACTCAATGTCGTGCTTTAATATAACGGAGGGCCTTTATGTTCATTTTAGTCCCTCCCAAATTGATAATTATGTAGACGGTGCTACGGCCTGCCTATGGACGACTTTAGACTGTTGCTCCTCTCAAAAAGAAGATGATGAAGCAAAGGAAACTAGCACCTTGGTATAACTCCCAAACTCACAAATTTAAACAAATGGCGTTCCCCCATATTCGAAGAATCTCGTGTAGATTGGCAAAACAGTCTGAAAACATACAGGAAGGCCCTCAAGAAATGCCAGATCAGACTATCATCATTGATAGATGACAAAAAGAACAACCCAAGGTTTCTTTTCAGCACTGTAGCCAGGCTGACTGACAGCCACAGCTCTACTGAGCCTCTATTCCTCTAGCTCTTAGTACACTGTAAGAAATGATTCTGTGGTCATGTAGATTTGAATTAATGTATTAGGTAAAATATATTCAATATGATTGTGTTTTTGATTTTGAGGCAAATATTTAATTACATTTCAAATAAAACATTTTGGAATAAAATCTATCCATTGTAACCCTCCTGTTGTTTTCAAAAAGTCTCTACACCAAAAATGTGGGTTTCTTTCAGCAAATTGTCAAAAAAACTAACATGGATGGTTCCATATATCGTTCTTTAGTGTAAATTAAATGATCAGTTCAATACTTTCAATTAATTTGGGTATTTTATTAGATTTTATAGCATTTGAAAACAATTTGATAGAAGGTTGAAAAAAGTGACAAAAATGCTTCAAAAACTTCGACAAAGACACCAGAAAAAGTGACAAAAAAGTTTGGAAAAAAAAGCTTGAAAAAAAGCCACAAAAGTGTCGAAAAAGATTGGAAAAAAAGGTTAGAGCCAACTTGCTGGCAGATGTGTCTTGTGTAACATACTTTGCACTGTTGTTTGTATTAGTAGTCGTATGTAATGAGGTTATAGTGGCTGTTTCAGGGAACCAAGACACAATGAATTACTTAGTATGAATGGGTTAAACTGGTAGTGATTTATGGATAAGCTCCTGGACAAATGATACTGTTATCAGTTGTTATGTAACGCTGCCTGCAGGGTTTAAGCATCTGGGAATGTTTTCTAAACTAAATGTATGGTTCACACCGAGGCAGAGCAAATATTTGCATTGCTTTAATCGCATGAGTTCATCACGAGATCATTGGGATCATTTGTGTTTCAACTTCGGTAAAGTTGGAAAGACATCAATAACTTCAGAGCAAAATGTTATTAAATCACAAACGACACATCTTTCCTGCCGTAGTAAGGTAAACAAGTACAAACTACAAAAACGAAGAGATACAACAAACATATTTATTAATTTAATGATTAAATAAGGTAGTGTCTCCAAACATATCTCAACTATAACATGTCTCCTGCTAGTTGTACGACAGCACTTACTTCTAATTCAAAAATGTGGTGATTCTGAAAAAAAGCTTCAAAAAAGCCACAAAAGTGTCGAAAAAGACTCAAAATATTGGAAAACAAAGGTTTTATTTTGACCCAGAATGACAAAAAGTCGTCGACGGGAAGACAAAACGATAGAGAGAATATTGAGTGAATTGAAATGAATGTAATCAGGCAAATTTTAATTGAAAAGCACTTCCTGTCAATGTGCGCCTTTTTAAATGCAGCAGGCTACCATCTAGCCACAAGACATTTGAAGAGAGTACAGACAGTGAATGTTCGTCTTCTTCCACCTTGCTCATCTTGCAAAATGTTGACTAAGGTAAGAAAACTTCTTTAGTTATCACTGGGCTAGTAGGAAGAACACATGTAGTGGTATATTACAATATAAAATGAGTTATCACAGAAAACGAGACTCAGCAGCAAGTTGGCTTCTGTTGGCAAGACTATATATTAATGTAGTAGTGTGATTTTGTTGCGCTATAATATGAACACAGCATTATACATTTTGGAAGAATTCATATGTATCGAAGTCAAACCTTTATTTTGAAGACACTGTTCCATTATCTTTATTGTGACTATTATTACCACTGTTCATCACACCCCCAACCGGCACCGTCAGACACCGCCTGCCAAGAGCCTGGGTCTGTCCCAGGTTTCTGTCGCCCTATGCTTGCTCTTGGGGGAATTACTAAAATTGTTGGGTCTTTGTAGTGTGGTCTAGACCTACTCTATCTGTAAAGTCTCTTGAGATTACTCTTGTTATGATTTGATACTATAAATAAAATTGAATGTTTACAAATGCCTAAAACTTAAAGGCATACAGTATGCAAAAAGGGGTCACAAGTAGACACTTTCATTTCAAGAGAGGACAAGATAATAACATTACACATTGGCTATGTTAACAGGTCATAAAATGAATCATATGAAGACTGGCAGAGCCCCCTAATGAATGAAATAGATCTAAACAAATATTTCTACTGTAAACGACCTACCTGTCTTTGTGTCGGGCCTGCAGAGGGTTTCTGGGAAGTGTAGGCTTAAGAGATTATTTCTGAGTTTGTTTTAATTTCATCATGTGAAGTTAACTTCCTGTTCTCTTTGTGACGAAGGTCTTAAAGGACGAGTTGAGTCTCCACAAGTCTTCCTGGTGGCCAGCTTTAAACTCCACCTGTATGACTTCCGTCTGTTAGAGAAAACCTTAGAGGAAGAACTTCCTGAACACAAGAAGAATGCTCTGCTGTTGGCCTTGCCCAATGCCAGTCTTGAAATAATTATAAAGAAGAAAGAAGCTTTACAGTCAAGAATAAAGTACCTTGCTGGTATGTCTGCACTTGGAGCATTTGCACCAGTTCCTGGGCTCTCTTTTGGTGCTGATATGCTCATGATGGTTACTACCATTACACAGTACCAAGCTACCTTTGGTCTTGATAGCGAGTCACTGCAGCGTCTTGCTCAGACTGTAGGTATGCCTTTGGATGAGCTTAGAGCAGTGATGACATCACCACTGGCTGGAAAAGAAATAACCAAAGAGCTTATCATTAAGGTACTCTGCTCTTCAATGATTGAGCTTTCATTAATGGCAGCAGAGGAAGGGTCTAGATTTATTCCATTTTTCGGAATCCCAGTAGCAATGACCCTCTCTTTTGTCTCCACATACAAATCTCTCAACATGTTCCTCAACATGCTTGCTGAGGATGCACAGAAGGTATTTGAAAAGGCCCTGGGTTTGATCACCACAGTGTGATATCATAGATTGATCTTTATTGTCATTGTGCTCAAAGTATAATGATAATATGTTTACCAGCTCTTCAGTAGATTTAGTAATAGTGACAAGGTTTTTGGTGGTTAGGTAGCAGCATAAGGGGTTGTTAGTGCAAAACAGATTTTTCAGTCTTTGGCCTTGTGGGGAAGACAGTCGCCTTATGGGATCATTAGGTGATCATTTCAAACTTAGTCTGCAAAGCAAAGCCAACACTTTGATCAAATGATGACGCTAACAGTCTAAATACTGAATGTTAATCTGAATGAAATGAAGGGTTTTGAAAACTAAAATAAAATGTTCATTGACATTAGCTACAATTTGTGATTTTGTCTTAACGGTGATGATGAAACTAATGTACTTGATTCTTGCTGTTAGGAGTTTGTAACTTCATGGTTGAATGAACTTCATGGATGAAAGCATCAGCTAAATGTCGTGTGATGAATGTAATGAAGGCTTTTGAGTAATCAAATAAAATGTTCATTGAAATGAGCTGAAATGTGTGATTTTGTTTTTAATTGAAGTGAAATGAATTCCCCATGTTACATAGCAGAAGGTTGTACAAACACAGAATATCCTGTTACTGCACCGCCATCTAGTGGACATATGTTGTTGTTACATCACACCATCTTTAAAATGGTCAACAAGTCAATACTCCAGTCATTTCATAACTGTTTCAGCCAATCCACCCTCACCTTCAGCTTATTGTTATTCTTTATTTTGTAAAGGACAACACACATTAATTAACATTTCTGTAAATGACCAGAGCAACAGGAAACAGCAAGACATTAGTACAGGTTGAACTATACAGACAGAAGTCAACAAGACACCATACAGACAGCTAGAGCAACACATAAGCTTTCTCAGTAAGCCATGCAGAGCTACAGGAAGCAGCAAGACATTAGCACAGTTACACATCAACAGTATCCACATTCAGTATAAGAAGCCATGCAAGCATCAAAACACAGGCAGGCAACACAGACCTGAGCCATCTTCTGGCACCGTTCAACCATGCAAAGCAGTAACAAGCAGTAATAAAAAGATGAAATAGGCTACATCACTCATGAGGGAGGTGTTAATACAGCACAGGGTAATAAGATGGTAAAATAGTTAAAATACAAGTTAATCTTTCATACGTACCCAAGAAATGCAGAGCGGGCTAGATGTTAGCAGCAGGTCAGCAGTGATAACAACAATAATATAAAAGTACCAGGAGATTAAAAATGTTCACAAGTCTGACTTTCCAAGAGCCAGGCCTTGAGACTTTGTGTGAAGTTATGGTAGCTGGTGCAGTTTCTTGTTTCATTTTGTACACGTGGTGTAGTTTAATGTATTTATTAAATTATTTTGAGCGCCAAAGACTTAATTTCCTGTATTCAGATAACTTTTTATTCACCAATTGATTGTGAAAATACCTTTATTTAGCCTATGCGAAGAAGAAAAACACAGATGACAATTCAAAATATATCAAAAATATAATGGAAAGTATGTTGTTGCATGTCATTGTGCATTTTTAAGTGGATATATGGAAACTCTGGAGCTTTCTTAGTGGGAATACTGCATACCTGCGTATCACATGGACTACACCACTGTGTTCCACCTATTAGAGGCTCTAACAGAAAAGCCTGATAGACTAAAGGAGCTGGACCTGTAAGGGGTTACACAGTCCCCTCTCAGAACAGACTGAGTGGATCTATTGTAAGTTTCTACACCATAAATTTGGGTTTCTTTCAACCAAATTGTCAACTGCAACAATCTGCACGCTCTGCACAAGTAAAACAAATGATCAGTTCACTAATTTAAATGAATTTGGGTGTTTTAGTCAATAGCACAGCATTTGAAAAAAAAAGATAAAAGATTGTTGAAAAACGCTTAAAAAAACGTGGGAAAAACGCATAAAGTGGATATAAAGTGACAAAAAACATTGAAAAAAGTGGCAAAAACGTTGAGAAAAGCAACAAATACAAAAAAATGAACAAAACATTGAAAAAAAAAAGTTTTAATTAATTAATTTTATATTTTGACCCAGAAAAACACAACGTTTTTCTGGGTCAAAATATAAAATTAATTAATTAAAACGGTCGACGGGAAGACAACACAAGGGTTGAAGAAATCATAATTGACTTTAGGAAACGTAAAAACACAAGCCACAACAGTCTTGTGATGCATGGAGAGGAGGTGGAACAGGTCCCAAGCTTCAGATACTTAGGTGTGCATCTAGCGGAGGATCTGACCTGGGGGGTGAACACTAAGGAGATAGGGAAAAAGGCTCAGCAGAGACCCTTTTTCCTGCGAACCCTAAAGCCCCAGACGCACCAAGCCGATGGCCGACCAGCGGCAGTAAAGCCAGTGGGACTGATCAGTCTCCCCGAGTTGGTCCAAAAAGTTCCTCAGAACACACCGAAGAGACGAGACGTAATACGTCTCCATAGCAGCAGGCGGCGCTTATCTGGATTGTCGCCCAGAAATGAAAACCGGCAGCTGATTGGACGAACGCGTCACGTGGGTCTGGCTGCTCCCCGACCATCATGGCATCTCGTTCAGAATACGATCTCATGTTGGACTAAAATAGTTCACCGTAACGTGTTTCTG
>NC_135875.1:516440-521440 GCF_031162955.1 Sander vitreus | reverse complement strand
AGGCTACGTGTTATCGCGAGGCTACGTGTTATCGAGAGGCTACGTGTTATCGCGAGGCTACGTGTTATCGCGAGGCTACGTGTTATCGCGAGTCTACGTGTTATCGAGAGGCTACGTGTTATCGAGAGGCTACGTGTTATCGCGAGGCTACGTGTTATCGAGAGGCTACGTGTTATCGCGAGGCTACGTGTTATCGCGAGGCTACATGTTATCGCGAGGCTACGGTTGGGTTTAGGAAACGTCACAGGCGGCTTGGGTTTAGGAAAACAACAACCGGTTGAGTTTAGGAAAAGAAGAACGGGGTTGGGTTTAGGAAAACAACAAACATGGAAAGGAAACATCACATGCGGGACACGAAGGAAACGTGACATGCGGGACACGATCCCCGGTCACCTGGGTAAGAGTCCTGTGTTCTTTGACCCATCCACCCCCCCGACTAACCTCCCTACGCGGATTTTTGGCCTTTCATAGTACTCGCTACAGCGTCAACTCACACGCAATCGCAAGGTAATGTAAGTCAATGGAGGCCAACCAGCGTTGATAACCACGCCACAAAGCAAGTATGCGTCTTGATAACAATAATGTCATACGAATTGGCCTGTCATACTTACGCCACTTCATGAGATCAGTCTGCTTCCTGCACTGTTCTCTCTGTCCACAAAAACTGCTTTTCAATTATAGCCGTGGCTTGGTTTCATGTCAGATGATGGACTTTTGTTTCTTTCTCCAATACTGCTCTTCTAATAACAAACACTGAAGCTGATTACAAAAACAATTATGAGCTAGCTAACCTTGCTATTCTAATTGGAGCATTGTAATCATCAACAAATGTGTTTATTTATTTCAGTGTTCCAGAAAAAGGTCCTGAGCCTACTGGATGACATCCACCATCGCCTGAAGGAAACACAGCCTGCCTCTTCAGCTGCCTATATAGAGAGGATTGACACCATGGAAGACTTTGACTTCCATGAGCGAGACCTCTCTGATCCACAGGCCTTTGATACCCTGGTAGGTTTTACAAGTATGGAAGTAATGGATAGCCTAGAGTAAAATAATACAGTGCACTTGCACACTGTTAGATTCCTCTGGGGAGTGTCACTCAACTTTATTATGGACTGCGGTGCGGCAAATTTCAGGAATTTGTGGGCGGAACACTAAGGACCGTGTCCACAAAGTGATGGACAGGTATCTACAAAATTTCCTGCATGTTCTCATTTGCCTTCTTTCTGAGCATGTCAGAATAGGTTAAAGCGTAACTCTCGCCAAAATGCAACCTACGGTGTTTTTGTGAATGTACCTGAGTCAAACTTTCGTTTATAAGCATAATTAGGATGGACTTTTAAGATTTACCATATTCTCGTTTTTCGGTCAAATGGCCTTTTGAATAGGAGTGCTAGAGGCACTACTATGATCGCATCAAAATTAGGGCTGCACAATCAATCGCAATTTTATCGAAATCGCAATATGGACTAGCGCAATATCCAAATCGCAGGGGGGGGGGGGGGCGCAATATTTGATAAAGGCAAAATATGTGTCAAACCATTCTATCCTCTATCATCCTATCCTACAGACTACAGAAAACATCTCTGTTTGGTACAACTCCTTGCAGATCCATTTTTTTTCAATGAAAATGAGAATGATACAAAAATGACCATTCCCTCTAATATCATGAATCATATCGCAATCGCAATATCAGTCAAAATAATCGCAATTAGATATTTTCCTCATATTGTGCAGCCCTAATCATAATCACTATGTTTAGTTTTATTTTTGCTCCAATTATTACCAAGTGCTCTAGACATGAGCTCAGCATTGAGAACGTTGTTTGTGTTCACAGAGTTTACTAAAAAGAACGGTTTTGAACGACTTACTTTAGCAGTTGTTGTTGTTTCCGGGCGCTACCATCTCCAAATGCAAAATAACAGGGAGGAGCGTAAAGATGGAAAGCTCCTAAAGATTAGTTCCATATAAATTCACGGATAATTCATTGTTTTGTTGTTAGTGGAAAACAATATTGACCTTGTAGTTGAAAAAGAAGCATCATATAAGAATGGCATTTCCTCCTATGGAGTCCGTTCATCCGCATTCGGAGATCGATTATTTTAGAGTGGCGAGATGGCGGCGACCGGAAACCAAAACCTCTCTTGATTCATTGATTCTAATGACATGGATTGTATCTGATGCTGCAACATATCTCGGGCTGCAACATATGTTGTAAGGTTGTAAGGCCGATGTTTTTTTGGGGGTAACGCCATTCACTTTACCGGCGGTATTGACAACAGATGAAGCCACCGTGTCTTGAGAAGCTCTAGCTTGTTGTTTTCTTGTTCACTTTTAACTCACTTTACATCATCTTTGCTATCTCTTTCTCCTCTCTCTTTTCCTCACAGAAGCACTCATACGCTACTCTCCGTTACCGCTCGCTCTCCTTGTGCGACCACACGGGCACTGACATCACTCACTTAAGGCGCCCTGCCATTCTCGCTCTAACCTACGCTACTCTCGTAAGGGGGTTGGGTATACCGAGCTACTGCGGGAATTTCTTGGTTTTCAACCGCGGTAGAAAAAAATCCATACCATCCCAGCCCTATTTTAAACTAAAGTTTGACTCAGGATCATTCACAAAAAGATCCTAGGTTGCATTTTGGCGAGAGTTACGCTTTAAATGAAAATACAAGTTCACAACCAAATGCATAGTGAGATTATAGACCAGCTGTGCTTGACAAGGAGATAAGTAGAGGGATAAAAGGAGGACCACCTTAGGGGACACTGATCAACTAGTGTAAAGGGTTTATTGCATGTGTAATGTTGTTCCCACATATATCCTTCACATTCATTTATTGAAATGTACTTTTCTTTAGGCTCTTCACCAGCAGCCTCATGGCCCAATTTGATTTGAAGGGCAAAGGGAAAAGGGGGAAACGCCCTTTAGAGGGAACGATGGTTTATAGAGCAATACAAGGTAAGCCCAAGTTTCATGTTGACCAGTCTATAAATAATAACTTTGGACAAAACATTTGCTTCCCTTCTGACTTTAAAAAAAGCAATGCCAATTCTCTATCTTGATAGATAGATAGATAGATAGATAGATAGATAGATAGATAGATAGATAGATAGATAGATAGATAGATAGAGAGATATCCATCCATCTTCCATCTTCTTCATCCGCTTATCCGGGGTCGGGTCGCGGGGGTAGCAGCTCCAGCAGGGGACCCCAAACTTCCCTTTCCCGGGCCACATTAACCAGCTCCGACTGGGGGATCCCGAGGCGTTCCCAGGCCAGGTTAGAGATATAATCCCTCCACCTAGTCCTGGGTCTCCCCCGAGGCCTCCTCCCAGCTGGACGTGCCTGGAACACCTCCGTAGGGAGGCGCCCAGGGGGCATCCTTACCAGATGCCCGAACCACCTCAACTGGCTCCTTTCGACGCGAAGGAGCAGCGGCTCTACTCCGAGCTCCTCACGGATAACTGAGCTTCTCACCCTATCTCTAAGGGAGACGCCAGCTACCCTCCTGAGGAAACCCATTTCGGCCGCTTGTACCCTGGATCTTGTTCTTTCGGTCATGACCCAGCCTTCATGACCATAGGTGAGGGTAGGAACAAAAACTGACTGGTAGATTGAGAGCTTTGCCTTCTGGCTCAGCTCTCTTTTCGTCACAACGGTGCGATAAATTGAATGTAATACCGCACCTGCTGTGCCGATTCTCCGACGATAGATAGACAGATAGAGAGATAGATAGACTTTATTCATCCACAAGAGGAAATTAAGGTGTTACAGCACATTGAAGCTGAAGTAGCCTCCAACTGAAAACACTCTGCTGTCTGACATGTAGTACATGTAGTGGATGTGTTGTATCCAACAGAATATTTAACTTTGCAAAAACTCTTCTCAATAGTAATTTCTATGGAGTCCAGTGTGTTTCCAAGCACAGAGACAGCTTTTGTAAACTGCACTGAGCACAACATGCTGATAAAACACTGTTAAAGGGGTGATAGAATGCAAAACCAACTATAACCTTGTTATAGTTGAATAACGACAGTCCGGTGGGTTAATAGGACATACATAGAAGCTCAAAGTCCCACTGATACCCCTATCGTCTGCAAATCTCACATTTTGAAACTGCCGCTGAAAACGGGCGAATCTCAACAAAGCTGGAAGCTGACGTCAGCATCCCAACTCCTAGTCTTTGTCACGCCCCAACATTTGCATAGGCTACACCACTGACCTGAGGTCAGCTTAGTCTTCTGAATCTAGCTAGGTCACGCAGATCTCCAGAGGTCCGCTATTTAATTACTAAATTCACTTCTGAGACTTTTTTATGCGAGAAATCAACTATGTAGAGGTCAAATATGGGCCGTTTTACGAAAATTGATAGCTAATTGTCAATCTCAAAAAGTACAGTCTGCTTAGTCCGTTCTTGTAGACAGCCTAAGGGCTCCTGCACACTGATTGCGTGGCGTGGGGGTGTCAGCTGTCACAGGCAGTGTGCAGGAGGCCTAAGTGTTACAGTTAACAGTTGCTGAGATGGCTTTGTATTAATCCAGTATTGTTAGTGGATGCACAGGAAACATATTTTTGCTTACAAATGTGGGGACTTGGGTGTATGACTGCAGATTGCCTTTGCATATGTCTAAATCATTTGTGTTTTTCTGCTTGTGCAGCAGGGCTCATGAGATTCTACTACGCAGCTACTGAGGAGTACATCGAGGTGAACGTGTCCGAGCACCTCCAGCACGCGCTGCAAAGAGATGGAGGATTCACTGATGAGCCAAGCCTACAGGACTTCTAAAATAGTTCAATTACATTAGAATCTAATTATTAGTTCATAATTCTGCCTCCACTGTACACTGTGCCTAATATGTCTGGTGCTCTTCTGATGCCATTCAGCAATTTATTTTTGAATAAAGATGGAAATGGCGGTATTGAATTGTGATTTATTTGTATGTGTATGTGTATAACTGTAGTCCCATGTTTCCAGAGGGTGGAGGACATGTTTTCT
>NC_135875.1:498940-501440 GCF_031162955.1 Sander vitreus | reverse complement strand
TTTCTTTCCATTTTTTTGTCACTTTCTTTCCAGTTTTTTTATAACTTTCTTTCCATTTTTTTGTCACTTTCTTTCCAGTTTTTTTATAACTTTCTTTCCATTTTTTTGTCACTTTCTTTCCAGTTTTTTGTCACTTTGTTTCCATTTTTTTATAACTTTCTTTCCAGTTTTTTTGTCACTTTCTTTCCAGTTTTTTTGTCACTTTCTTTCCAGTTTTGTTGTCACTTTCTTTCCAGTTTTTTGTTACTTTCTTTCTAGTTTTTTGTCACTTTCTTTCCATTTTTTTATAACTTTCTTTCCATTTTTTTGTCACTTTGTTTCCATTTTTTTGTCACTTTCTTTCCAGTTTTTTGTCACTTTCTTTCCAGTTTTTTGTCACTTTCTTTCCAGTTTTTTGTCACTTTCTTTCCAGTTTTTTTATAACTTTCTTTCCATTTTTTTGTCACTTTCTTTCCAGTTTTTTGTCACTTTCTTTCTAGTTTTTTTTCACTTTCTTTCCAGTTTTTTATAACTTTCTTTCCAGTTTTTTGTCACTTTCTTTCCAGTTTTTTATAACTTTCTTTCCAGTTTTTTGTCACTTTCTTTCCAGTTTTTTGTCACTTTCTTTCCAGTTTTTTATCACTTTCTTTCTAGTTTTTTGTCACTTTCTTTCCAGTTTTTTGTCACTTTCTTTCTAGTTTTTTGTCACTTTCTTTCCAGTTTTTTGTCACTTTCTTTCCAGCCTTGTTTAGAGAGGATCAATGAGCTGTTTCCCGTTTCTCTCTCCGTGTCACAGTTCAACTAAAAGTAGAAGTCAAAACAAAGAGTCGTCAAGAAGAACGGCGAAAAAAAGACGAAAAGTGACGAAAAAACACACATATGAAGTTGAGAAGAAACCATAAATCTGAACTTGTGACTGTCTGTGAGTCCAGTGCTGCTGCAGCTGATGTTCCAGATGTTAATACAGATGTTACTGCTGAGTCATTGAGTCACAACAGCTGATATAATCCTGTTTTAACCCCCGTCCACCTGCAACTTTGGGGTTTTCTGGGTCGAAATATCAACATTTTGATGTTTCTTTTTCTACACTTTTCTCCACGTTTTCTTTCCAGTTTTTTGTCACTTTCTTTCTAGTTTTTTATAACTTTCTTTCCAGTTTTTAGTCACTTTCTTTCTAGTTTTTTATAACTTTCTTTCCAGTTTTTTGTCACTTTCTTTCCAGTTTTTTGTCACTTTCTTTAAATTTTTTTGTCACTTTCTTTCAATTTTTTTGTCACTTTCTTTCCAGTTTTTTGTCACTTTCTTTCCAGTTTTTTTATCACTTTCTTTCCAGTTTTTTGTCACTTTCTTTCCAGTTTTTTATCACTTTCTTTCCAGTTTTTTGTCACTTTCTTTCCAGTTTTTTGTCACTTTCTTTCCATTTTTTTGTCACTTTCTTTCAAGTTTTTTTGTCACTTTCTTTCCAGTTTTTTTTGTCACTTTCTTTCCAGTTTTTTATAACTTTCTTTCCAGTTTTTAGTCACTTTCTTTCCAGTTTTTTATCACTTTCTTTCCAGTTTTTTATCACTTTCTTTCCAGTTTTTTGTCACTTTCTTTCCATTTTTTTGTCACTTTCTTTCAAGTTTTTTGTCACTTTCTTTCAATTTTTTTGTCACTTTCTTTCCATTTTTTTATCACTTTCTTTCCAGTTTTTTTATCACTTTCTTTCCAGTTTTTTGTCACTTTCTTTCCAGTTTTTTATAACTTTCTTTCTAGTTTTTTATAACTTTCTTTCCAATTTTTTGTCACTTTCTTTCCAGTTTTTTGTCACTTTCTTTCCAGTTTTTTATAACTTTCTTTCCATTTTTTTGTCACTTTCTTTCCAGTTTTTTTGTCACTTTCTTTCCAGTTTTTTGTCACTTTCTTTCCATTTTTTTGTCACTTGTATCTCAGTTATTGCTGAGTCGATGAGAACAGCTGATATGATCCTGTTTTTCAAGGCTGAATGGATCTTATTGACGCTGTGGTGACGTGATGAAGATCAGGAGACACTTCTGAGAAGTCTTCAAATTATATTAAAAAGGGTGAAAATCATCTGACTGAAAACACTCGATGACCTCGCTGATGTGAGGCTGTTTATACAGCTTTTAGGTCACATGTACGTGAAGTTTCAGCCTGTTTTGGGTCACATGTAAGTGAAGTTTCAGCCTGTTTTAGGTCACATGTACGTGAAGTTTCAACCTGTTTTGGGTCACATGTACGTGAAGTTTCAGCCTGTTTTGGGTCACATGTAAGTGAAGTTTCAGCCTGTTTTGGGTCACATGTACGTGAAGTTTCAGCCTGTTTTGGGTCACATGTACGTGAAGTTTCAGCCTGTTTTGGGTCACATGTACGTGAAGTTTCAGCCTGTTTTGGGTCACATGTACGTGAAGTTTCAGCCTGTTTTGGGTCACGTATACGGGAAGTTTCAACCTGTTTTGGGTCACATGTACGTGAAGTTTCTGCCTGTTTATAACCCTGAACTTTAGCCTTGTTTAGAGAG
>NC_135875.1:461440-491440 GCF_031162955.1 Sander vitreus | reverse complement strand
GGTCCAACACATTTTTTTATTGAGTTACAGCAAATAATGTGCCGTTGTTGCTCATCTGTGGCTGCAACGTGATGACTGGCAGAGACATGAGATACTGGTCTGAGTCAGTAGGTGGCAGTATAGGGCAGTAATGACCTTGTTGATTAAAGACAGACTGCAATAGTCTCTTGTTCCAGATGTCTAATGTCCATTCCCTTTCAGTAATATGTATAGAAAACAGAAACATTAACTTTTTACGTCCAGAGGGGGTGTAGAAGCAAAAAGTAAATAAATAAATAGAAATGTCTGTAGCAGTTTGGCATCGTTCAGTTCCCATCACTGAGGTATACGGAGCCCCTGGGGTCAGCTGATTTAAAAAAAAACTATAAAAGTGAGCAAAGATAGAAAGATATTCACAGATTTGAACTTCTGGGATTTATTACTCTACAGCAAAATGTTATTAAACCACAAACGGTGCATCTTTCCTACCGTAGAAAGGTAAACAACGAGCTACACACACTTCATCAAAACGAGCCGTCCTCCCACCTGGAGACATAACATTATTGGTCTCGTGTTGATGACTATGATGATAACAGATTGGACCTTGTAGGTCCAGTCTGCAGCATCCTTCCTTTAGTCAGGGCCTGCACCTGTTCTGGGGGGGTATTAGTAGAGGCTGCAGTGTGTCATTGTGTAACATGTTTGGTTGGTGGTGTGTAAAGAATGTCCTGGAGGGACTGCCATGTGTGTGTGTTTTCATGTGTTATGGTGCATTCACCAGTGTTTGTTGTTGTTGTTGTTGTTGTGTGGTGCGCGTAGGCTACTCCTGATTTTGTCAGTCATCTCTTATATGCTGTGTCTCTATGATCCTGTCCTGTCCTATTGGTGGTAGCCTACTCGTGGACATTGAGCCGTCATCACGTGCTGTAGTAGGGGGGGGGGGGGGGGGGGCCCGCCTTGATAATCCTGCTTAGGGGCCCGGTGTTGGCTCGTTACGCCACTGCATCCAAGTGTTCTTATACTGTATAGATGTAATACTCCATTGCTATGGGAATAAGCCTGTTGTTCAGATGAACCTGAATAAATGAAATACGTGGCAGCCGTTGTGTTCAGTAACCTTTCTTTTAACGAGCCTGTTGTACTGATGAGATGACCAGTTGTAGTTGTAGTGCTAGTAGGCCTATTAAGAGCTGCAGATTAGTTCAGGTAGGACTGTGTGAAGACATATTGTATTATGTGTATTATGAGGAGGTCCGCAAACATTCTTGATTACAAATAGTGGTCCACACACACAGAAAGCTTGAAAACCCCCGATCTAGACGACCCTAGCAGCAAATGATGCTGTGTTCTATTGACCTCGATACTCAGATTTTCGAGGTCAAAGTCGTAAACACGCCCCCTGACCTCAGATCTACGAGATCGGAAGTCGGACAACCTCGCAGTAGCCCGAGTTCAAAACCCAACACGCCTGCCCCCTGTATCAACACTTGTGAAAGCTGCAGTAACATAAGGTTATAAGTCCTTCTGTCTTATGTGTTCACACAGGCATGGTCAGCTTCTATCTGTGGACGTGTTGTTACGCTGTTTGCATGCACAAAAAACGGCGTAATGCGTTGTTATTAACTGGTATTGCTAACGATAGCTAACCGGGCTAGAGCTAATAACAACAATGAACATCTGACTTTTAAATAGAACACATTCAACTCGGGTATGACGTCATTCCCAGCTCCAGATCACGAGTACCAAGGTAAAGAGAAGGCGGAGTAACGAGAACATTTGCTGCTGCTAGGGTGGTCTGGATTTCTAGACGTGTAGGAGTGTAATCCAGCTGCAGGGCCTCAGTCTGACCACACGGTGGCAGCAGCTGACCACTGCTGCTGGGACACGACTGCAAACACCTTCTACTGACATGAGAGACCTACTCATCCATTCATCCATTCATCCACAACATTCATCCATTCATCCACAACATTCATCCATTCATCCACAACATTCATCCATTCATCCATTCATCCATTCATCCACAACATTCATCCACCGTGAAGATAATCTCTCGTTAGTTTCAGAGTTCATTTATGGATCCTCATTATATTAAGAAAGAAAATATGACATCATCTCTGATATATAATCTAAAAAGCTGCAGAACTTTGTGTGTGTGTGTGTGTGTGTGTGTGTGTGTGTGTGTGTCGGGCTGCAGATGGCCCCTCCTCGTGTGTCTCTAGATGGTGATGTCATCTTCAGCTCCCCTGATTGGCTGACAGGGGACAGCGCCCATTTCCTCCCTTCTGACACACTCAGGATATTATTAGACGGTGTGTGTGTGTGTCTAGTGTGTCTGTGCGCGTGTGTGTGTGTGTCTCTGTGTGTGCGTGTCTGTGTGTGTGTATCTCTGTGTGTGTGTGTGTCTGTGTGTGTGTGTGTCTGTGTGTGCGTGTGTGTGTGTGTGTCTGTGTCTCTGTGTGTGTGTGTGTGTGTGTGTGTGTGTGTGTGTGTGTGTGTGTGTGTGTCTCTGTGTGTGTGTGTGTCTGTGTGTCTGTGTGTGTGTGTGTGTGTGTGTGTGTGTGTGTGTGTGTGTTAAAGTAAGTACAGTCTTTTTACAGTGTGTACTTGTGGAAAGGACTCAGAACTGGGATTAGAACATCTATTTTAAAAGCCTTAATGAAAGCGTACGTGTGAAATGAACATATTATTAATATTAATAATATATACGTCTATGGATAAAACCCAGAGATGTTCGAGACGATCTAAGGATTGAACACTCTCACGTTAGGAGACATGTTGGGAAGGTATCGACCATCGAAGCTTACACATCACAGGCCAGGTTAACCCTTAAAGGGCTTTGTTTTCTGTTGAGATTCATACCCAAAATAAAGAGTCTCTCTCGCTCTTTCCCTCTACCTACCTGTCTCTCTCTCTCTCTCCCTCTACCTACCTGTCTCTCTCTCTCTCCCCTCTACCTACCTCTCTCTCTCTCTCTCTCCCTCTACCTACCTGTCTCTCTCCCTCTACCTACCTGTCTCTCTCTCTCTCCCTCTACCTACCTGTCTCTTTCTCTCCCTCTACCCTACCTGTCTCTCTCTCTCTCTCTCCCTCTCTCCCTCTACCTACCTGTCTCTCTCTCTCTCTCTCCCTCTACCTACCTGTCTCTCTCCCTCTCTCCCTCTCCCTACCTGTCTCTCTCTCTCTCTCTCTCTCCCTCTACCTACCTGTCTCTCTCTCTCTCCCTCTACCTACCTGTCTCTCCCTCTACCCTACCTGTCTCTCTCTCTCTCTCTCCCTCTACCTACCTGTCTCTCCCTCTACCTACCTGTCTCTCTCTCTCTCTTTCTCCCTGTCTCTCCCTCCCTCTACCTGTCTGTCTCTCAGTGCTGTCTGTCCAGCAGAAGCAGCAGTTAGACGGGGTGGTGTACTCGTCTCGTTTCGCCGTTGCTCTCTTCTTCTCTCCGGACGTCGTCTTCAGTTTCCCGTGGACCGCTCGCTACGTCCCCGACAACAGCTGCATCCGCTACATCAAACACAACTCAGGTCTGCCTGCCTGTCTCTGTCTCTCTCTCTCCCTCTGCCTGTCTCTCTCTCTCCCTCTGCCTGTCTCTCTCTGTCTGTCTGTCTGTCTGTCTGCAGGGTTCAAATTGTGCAAATGCCAGAAAAACAGAATTTGCAGAGACATTAAATGTGTTATTGTCTGACACCTGTGTGACATCACTTTGTGCTGTGTGTGTCTCTGTATGCGTGTGTCTGTGTGTGCGTGTGTGTGTCTGTGCATGTGCCTGTGTGTGTGTGTGTGTCTGTGTCTCTGTGTGTGTGTGCGTGCGTGCATGTGTGTCTGTGTGTGTGTGTGTCTCTGTGCCTGTGTGTGTGTGTGTGTGTGTGTGTCTCCAGACGCTGGCGGTCTCGGTCCGTCCCTCCTGGTCCACACCGGCGTCTCGTTCGGCGCGGAGCATCTGGAGCGAGACACGCAGGATGTCCAGCCAATCATCTTACAGGAACTCCATACGCTGCTTCCTGCTCTGCCGCAGCCAAACAGCATCAAGTGCCACAAGTGGAGGTACTCGCAGGTGAGAAACAGCTACACGTTAGCTTAGCACAGGATTTCAACAATTCCCGCGACTTCAACCAATCACAGCAGTAGGTTTAGGTATCGTTTGGATTTTTCCGATTCCTAAACAGATTCTTGAAAAACTATGTATTATATATACTAAAGTCCTTAAATATATAATAAGAAAGAGAGAGGGGGATATTTTTACGTCTGTTTCAGAGCGACAGAGGGAAAATATTTCAGTCGACACATTAAGTGGAACCGAAATCTGCGTTCTGATCCGGTCCGATCCCTTCTAGTCCTCTCCCTTCTAGTCCTCTCCCTTCTTGTCCTCTCCCTTCTTGTCCTCTCCCTTCTTGTCCTCTCCCTTCTTGTCCTCTCCCTTCTAGTCCTCTCCCTTCTAGTCCTCTCCCTTCTTGTCCTCTCCCTTCTAGTCCTCTCCCTTCTTGTCCTCTCCCTTCTACTCTTCTCCCTTCTACTCTTCTCCCTTCTAGTCCTCTCCCTTCTAGTCCTCTCCCTTCTAGTCCTCTCCCTTCTAGTCCTCTCCCTTCTAGTCCTCTCTCCCTTCTACTCTTCTCTCTTCTAGTCCTCTCCTCCCTTCTACTCCTCTCCCTTCTAGTCCTCTCCCTTCTTGTCCTCTCCCTTCTAGTCCTCTCCCTTCTAGTCCTCTCCCTTCTCTCCCTTCTAGTCCTCTCCCTTCTTGTCCTCTCCCTTCTTGTCCTCTCCCTTCTAGTCCTCTCCCTTCTACTCTTCTCCCTTCTAGTCCTCTCCCTTCTAGTCCTCTCCCTTCTTGTCCTCTCCCTTCTAGTCCTCTCCCTTCTTGTCCTCTCCCTTCTAGTCCTCTCCCTTCTTGTCCTCTCCCTTCTTGTCCTCTCCTTCTAGTCCTCTCCCTTCTTGTCCTCTCCCTTCTAGTCCTCTCCCTTCTTGTCCTCTCCCTTCTAGTCCTCTCCCTTCTAGTCCTCTCCCTTCTAGTCCTCTCCCTTCTACTCCCAACAACACGCTGCGCACCGTTTAGAGACTGAATGTTCCGCAGGTTCTCACCGCGGTGCGTTTGATTTCTCTCCCGCAGGTTCTCACCGCTGTGCCGGGCTGTCCGGGTCAAATGACCATCCTGGAGCGACCGCTGCTCGTCTGCGCCGGTGATGCCTTCGTCCACTCCAACTTTGACGGCTGCGTGGAGTCGGCACTGAGCACGCTCAGAGTGCTGAAGGCTTCGCTGTGACTCAGGCGGGAGGGGACTCAGGCGGGAGGGGACTAGAAGGGATGCAGCTACGGCCAGAAGTATCCCTTCTATCTTTAACCTCTGACCTTTACACAGATCAACAATCAATACAAGTCATCAGTTAAACAGTTGATTATATACTTATTATATTACTGTTTCAGTTATTGGTTTCAGTGTTTTGTCTTTAAATTAATACACTGATTTCATTCTGTGTCCTAGAAAATCTGTCAGACTGTCTAACTGTTTAAACTGGGTTACTTTAACCTGGGTTACCTTTAACCTGGGATAACTGGGTTAACGTTCTATCTTTTTCCATGACCTTGTGATGAACTCTGGTTTAACTCAATGATGACATTTAAAATGTGTGTGTATATGTGTGTGTATGTATATATATCTTAATGCCTTAATTGAAAAAATAGTAAAAATCCAACCTTTAAGGACACCAGTTTTCTTTGTGAATGAATAATGTATCGTCAATAAATAAATGTTCTTCCTTAAAATACAGGAGGCATAAGTCAGTTTACCCCTATGTTAAATTCCCATAGAGGCAGGCAGACTTTTATTTTCAGAGCTCGAACCTCCTATGGCGCCATTTTGATGCTACCAAGCCATCACCCCCCGTTAGCATCCCATTGACTCCCATTCATTTTGACGTCACTTTGACAGAGAATAACTTTACATCTGAAGCGTTTAAAGACTCTATTTGTCCGTTGTTTATTTCTGAAGAAACACGACAATGTATAAAAGGCTCCATTACCTTGTAGCTCACGTTATGGCTCCGTAGCAGACGTTTTTATAACAATAGGCTAACGATTGGGTCATAACCACGAGACTTCCTGTCTCATAGTAGAGGAGTTACCGTATAGTACAGGAGAAGCTCTCAGGCAGTTTGGACTTCCATCAGCTGTTTAAGTGTAATGACTAATGTTAACTATCATTTTAGTGATCAATAATGAGCCTGTGTCTATGTTATCTCCTTACATATACCTACGCTCTCCGTCTCTGCTAGATTGGGAATGATTGAGATTTCTCTTGGCACAGCTACCAGAAGACTTCCAACTTTCAGACAGGTTGCTCACGTCACATCTACGTCTTCAAGCTCAGTTGGAGGCTGCTCAGTAACGCTCAGCCATCACCGGGAAAGAGACGTCACTGGTCTCCGTCCAGAGCAACGGGACCTGGTGGTCCATTCTTATATACTGTCTATGATCGTTCCACACTGAACTTTTTGACCGTTTTTAGGGGGGTCATCCTACTTTCAGTGCATTGACTTTTTGAGTTATCTACACTATATACTTCAAACTAAGTGTTTGACGTGTGCAAGTAGGTGGTTTGAGACACAGCCACTCATTATTGTACCGCTCTCCAGCCCTTCGGCCAACAACCTGCTTTCTGCTACAGCCAAATATTTCAAATTTGAACTCATCAGTCCAGAGCACCTGCTGCCATTTTTCTGCAACCCAGTTCCTATGTTTTTGTGCATAGTTGAGTCGCTTGGCCTTGTTTCTATGTCGGAGGTATGGCTTTCTGGCTGCAACTCTTCCATGAAGACCACTGCTGGACATCTTCTCCAGACAGTAGATGGGTGTACCTGGGTCCCACTGGTTTCTACCAGTTCTGAGCTGATGGCCCTGCTGGACATCTTCTCCAGACAGTAGATGGGTGTACCTGGGTCCCACTGGTTTCTACCAGTTCTGAGCTGATGGCCCTGCTGGACATCTTCTCCAGACAGTAGATGGGTGTACCTGGGTCCCACTGGTTTCTACCAGTTCTGAGCTGATGGCCCTGCTGGACATCTTCTCCAGACAGTAGATGGGTGTACCTGGGTCCCACTGGTTTCTACCAGTTCTGAGCTGATGACACTGCTGGACATCTTCCCATTTCGAAGGGAAATAAGCTTGATGTGTTTTTCATCTGCTGCACTAGGTTGCACAAGGGTAGTAACACCAAATATTGATGTGATATAGAGGTTTTTTTGGTCGCTCACTTTGCATTTTGTAAATTGATAAAAATAAACAATCATTTATATTTTTGAAAGCATTATTAGTTTACAGCATTTTTTACACACCTGCCTAAGACTTTTGCGCAGTACTGTATGTGTGTGTGTATATATATATATATATATATATATATATATACACACTGTGTTCCAAATTATTATGCAAATGATATTTTTCCACTGAATTTCCTGAATAGTCGATGCAAATGACAGTCAGTATAATATTCAAGTCACCAACCGTTAGCGTATCAGTCAAAACTCATTGAACAAACCAGCCAATGACATTTTTTTAAATATTTAAAAATAAAAAACTCTAAATGCACTGTTCCAAATTATTCTGCACAGCAGAGTTTCAAAGCATGTTCAAGGTTGTAAAGAACTGAAAATGGTCATCTGCTGAATTTGCAGCTTTAGGAGTTTCTCCTAATTTGCATAATAATTTGGAACACAGTGTGTGTGTGTGTGTATATGTATATGTGTGTGTGTGTGTGTATATGTGTGTGTGTATATATGTATATGTGTATATACACACACATGAATAAAAGTGAAACTCAGACGGAGATTTCTCTACACTTTCTTTGATCTTTTTATAGAAGCAGATAAGACAGAATTAGTTCTGGTTTGATGCCCACAAGGCTCACAGTGTGTGTGTGTCTGAGTGAGTGTGTGTGTGTGTGTGTGTGTGTGTGTGTTTCTGTGTGTGTGTCTGTGTGTGTGTGTCTGAGTGAGTGTGTGTGTGTGTGTGTGTGTGTTTGTCCTAATTTATCCTCCTTGCCTGTTTCTCCAGTCGTTTGGTGGAGTGCCGCTGCAGTGCATTGTGGGGGGGGGGTTTCTGCCAAGTCACTGGTAGATCTCTCTCTCACTCACATACACTATATATATATATATATATAAAAATCTATATATATATATAATATATATATATATAAAAAAATCTATATATATATATATATAAAGAAAAAATTATATATATATATATATATTTATATATATATATATATATATATATATATATTAGGGCTGTCAAAATAAATAAATTAATCTGAGAAAAAATAACGCGTTAAAATTATTAACGCAGATGAATCCGTTCCATGTTGACGTTTCATACAGACAAATCTGGCTCCACTGATATGTCTGCTCTTCTCTCTGCTGCTCTGAAACAGACGTTACAGGAAACAGAAACCCTGCTGCATGTGACGCTAGCTAACACTATACTCAACAGCAGCTAACGTTAGCCTACCGCTAGCTAGTTAACACTATACTCAACAGCAGCTAACGTTAGCCTACCGCTAGCTAGTTAACACTATACTCAACAGCAGCTAACGTTAGCCTACCGCTAGCTAGTAACACTATACTCGACAGCAGCTAACGTTAGCCTACCGCTAGCTAGTTAACACTATACTCAACAGCAGCTAACGTTAGCCTACCGCTAGCTAGTAACACTATACTCGACAGCAGCTAACGTTAGCCTACCACTAGCTAGTTAACACTATACTCAACAGCAGCTAACGTTAGCCTACCGCTAGCTAGTTAACACTATACTCGACAGCAGCTAACGTTAGCACTACCGCTAGCTAGTTAACACTATACTCAACAGCAGCTAACGTTAGCCTACCACTAGCTAGTTAACACTATACTCAACAGCAGCTAACGTTAGCCTACCGCTAGCTAGTTAACACTATACTCGACAGCAGCTAACGTTAGCCTACCGCTAGCTAGTTAACACTATACTCAACAGCAGCTAACGTTAGCCTACCGCTAGCTAGTAGCTGGATTAAACAGGGTTAAATGCTGACAGCTAACGCTAAACGGTGTAAAGTGTGACTGTGTTTTACTGTAGAGGATTCAACACCGGGATGTAACAATCTGCAGCTGCCGTCGGAGAAACAACACAGACGGTGCGTTCAATGAAACTGGTAAACTACAGCCTCGTGGTGCATTTGAAGTTATTGTAAATGTCCTTTTCCCATCTGGTGGTTGTTTTTGTTGTTCAACAGCAGTTTACTAGTGAAATAAGTTATTGTTATTGTTAAACATTATTATTAATCATTTAATGTTGACCATATGGCCTTAGCAATAAACAAGCCGTTCTTTAATGTCACCAACTGTTGTTTATACCTTTTTATTTCTTTTCTTTTTTTACTTTCTTAAAAAGTCTCGGTTCAGGCACCGTTAATTATGTATGAGATTAATTTAGATTAATTAATCACAGAGTATGTAATTAATTAGATTACATTTTTAATCGATTGACAGCCCTAAAATAAATAAATAATATATAAATATAAATATATATACTCCGTTAACAGCGTCAAAATAAAGTTAAAGTAGCAGAAGATAAAATCTGTTTTTGATGAGGAGTCATGTTCGGTCTAAAGACCCCGAGACTCATGGGAGTTGTAGTTCCTAAAACAGACAACAGCAGGTTAACCCCGAGACTCATGGGAGTTGTAGTTCCTAAAACAGACAACAGCAGGTTAACCCCGAGACTCATGGGAGTCGTAGTTCCTAAAACAGACAACAGCAGGTTAACCCCGAGACTCATGGGAGTCGTAGTTCCTAAAACAGACAGACAACAGCAGGTTGTAGTTTATAAATAGTTTATTCACCTTTACAGCGTTTTTATTTCACTATAAAACGAGAAGGGGGGGGGCAGTTTAATATGAACTGTTTCCACGGTGATACAGGAAGTTACCGTAACGTTTCTGTTTCACAGATTAAAGAAAATGAACATCCAATATGGTTACCGTGCCAACTCCAAACTCACGGACAAACGGAGGAAGAGTACTTTAAAATCAGAGCGGGTCCAATCAGAGGCCCCTGAAGGAGGTCCAATCAGAGGGCCAATCAGAGGGCCCTGAAGGAGGTCCAATCAGAGGGCCCTTAAGGAGGTCCAATCAGAGGGCCCCTGAAGGAGGTCCAATCAGAGGCCCCTTAAGGAGGTCCAATCAGAGGTCCAATCAGAGGGCCCTTAAGGAGGTCCAATCAGAGGGCCAATCAGAGGGCCCTGAAGGAGGTCCAATCAGAGGGCCCCCTGAAGGAGGTCCAATCAGAGGGCCCTGAAGGAGGTCCAATCAGAGGGCCCTGAAGGAGGTCCAATCAGAGGGCCCCTGAAGGAGGTCCAATCAGAGGCCCCTGAATGGAAATCGTATCGAGACAGACTTTAATATCAGGGATGCCCTGAATCCAGGATTCAGCTTCAGATTCAGCTGAATATTGGGCTTTTTGACGGGGTTGGGTTTCTGCTGAACCCTACGCTGTCACTCCGCGCTACGCTGGTCGCCGTAATGACGGCGCCGTTGATTACAGGAAGGTGTTTACGTAGGTGGAGCTTCAATGCAGCAGGCTGAGAGGAAGTGGAAATGGAACTGGTGAGCAGAAAAAGTGTTGTTTGGCAGTACTTTCAGTCAAAAGAAGGCCATTCAAGTCCAGCTACATGTTCAATCTGCAATGCTGATTAGTCTGGTGGTGGCGAGGACCCTAAACAATACACAACATCACCGCTGTTACAACATCTGGTCTGAAACATCTGGAAGAATACGAGCTGAGCATGAAGGAATCTACAGACAGCAGCCAGAATGCAGCAACTTCAGGTACGGCAAAGGAAGGACAGTCACTGTTTACTTCATTAATGTGTTGACTGTGTTCATGGACGGAGGACGGGACGAGGACTCAGCAGAACCTCAACCAGGGGGTTCAGGACTCAGCAGAACCTCAACCAGGGGGTTCAGGATTCAGCAGAACCTCAACCAGGGGGTTCAGGACTCAGCAGAACCTCAACCAGGGGGTTCAGGATTCAGCAGAACCTCAACCAGGGGGTTCAGGATTCAGCAGAACCCCAAAAATCTGGATTTGGTGCATCCCTGATTTAAGATATCAGTAAATATCGTATCGTTGTCCAAAGGCGCTGACATACCAACCCGATAATCGGCCGTCAAACAGTCTGGCGAGGTCGGTGACTCGAGTCTGTTCGGTGTGCTCCGTGCCGTCGGCCTTCATTTGGGCCGACCTGACTTGTTGCGTCAGAGGGCGGGCAGTTGGACTCAATGACCCATCTGATTGGTGGAGAGCTAACCCGGAAATGACGAGCGTGATGAGCCTGGCTAACGCCTCTCAAAATCTGATGAAAACCTTTTTGTTGTTCTTTGTTGATCTGAAATGAAGACAGTTTCAGCAACTGCACGACCTATTTCTCTCTTACGCTAACAGCTGTCAGTTTTCAGAAAAGTGTTCGTTTACACGTCCCCGTGTATATATGGCGTCTAGAGCACGCCAGACCTGTAGGTGGCGGTGTAACGAGAAGCTCAAGCCCACGTTAGCCAATCAGAATCCAGAAAATAGCAACAACAGCAACCAATCACTTCCTCCCTCGCTCTCTCTCGGCTGCCTAAACCTCCGTTTGTCTCAGTTTACATGCTAACGTTCAAACTAACGGAGAATTCTCCGTTAGCGTGTAAACGAAGGACACAAACGAAGGGAAATGTCTCTGTTTTTCAAAACAACCATGTACGTGTAAACGGGGCCTTAAAATGTTTTCAGAAACACGTTTCGGGGAACTATTTCAGTCCAATATGAGATCGTATTCTGATCAAGCCGCCATTATGCCCCGTTGAAAAAAACGGGAGCAGCCAGACCCACCCTCGTCCAATCAGCTGCCGGTTCTCATTTTTTGGACGACAATCCAGATTAGCGCCGCCTGCTGTTATGGAGACGTATTGCGCAGAGCGTACGCTCAAGTCGGCGTCTCTTCGGTGTGTTCTGAGGCACTTTTTGGACCTCAGGGAGACGACTGATGCCTGACTGGCTTTCCTGCGGACGGCCGTCTGGTTGGTGTGTCAGGGGCGTTAACTGCGAGGTCTGAAGATGTCTGAGAGCGTTAAGAGACACGCAGCACCGGCCTGGCAGTGAGAGGAACTAAACATTCAGAAATCAGCCGCAGGAAATACGTCCTCATAGCTGAACCAG
Source organism: Sander vitreus (assembly GCF_031162955.1). Classification (NCBI taxonomy): domain Eukaryota; kingdom Metazoa; phylum Chordata; class Actinopteri; order Perciformes; family Percidae; genus Sander; species Sander vitreus. The sequence goes on along the minus strand of NC_135875.1, from coordinate 479,242 downwards.
AGAAGGCAGCGCTCGCCGTTCTAAACTCGGCGCTAACGCGGTGAAGCGGTCCCAGCGTGGTTAGGGTTAGACACCAGAGACTAGGTCGTTGCTTTCTCCTTTCAGTCCTTCCAGAAACATGTTTTTTTTGTGATTGTTGCGGGCAAAAATCCTTGATTACGTGTCACGTTTTCTTAAAAAATACGATGGAATACGCGGGATATTTTATTTGCAAAAACTGTGGCGTCATCGTGGCTTCATCGCGGGGTCTGCAGCTTTTCGATGATGTTCACGTCGCTACATAACGTCGCTACATAACGTCGCTACATAACGTCGCTACATAACGTCGCTACATAACGTCACATAACGTCGCTACATAACGTCACATAACGTCGCTACATAACGTCACATAACGTCGCTACATAACGTCACATAACGTCGCTACATAACGTCACATCATAACGTCACATCATAACGTCGCTACGTAACGTCACATAACGTCGCTACATAACGTCGCTACATAACGTCGCTACATAACGTCACGTCGCTACATAACGTCGCTACGTAACGTCGCTACGTAACGTCACATCATAACGTCACATCATAACGTCGCTACATAACGTCGCTACGTAACGTCACTTCATAACGTCGCTACGTAACGTCGCTACGTAACGTCGCTTCGTAACGTCGCTACGTAACGTCGCTACGTAACGTCGCTTCGTAACGTCGCTACGTAACGTCGCTACGTAACGTCGCTTCGTAACGTCGCTACGTAACGTCGCTTCGTAACGTCGCTTCGTAACCTCGCTACGTAACGTCACATCATAACGTCACATCATAACGCCACATCGTAACGTCACATCGTAACGCCACATCGTAACGTCGCTACGTAACGTCGCTACGTAACGTCGCTACGTAACGTCACATCATAACGTCACATCATAACGTCACATCGTAACGTCGCATCGTAACGTCGCTACGTAACGTCACATCATAACGTCACATCATAACGTCGCTACGTAACGTCACATCATAACGTCACATCATAACGTCACATCGTAACGTCACATCGTAACGTCGCTACGTAACGTCGCTACGTAACGTCGCTACGTAACGTCACATCACGTCGCTACGTAACGTCGCTACGTAACGTCGCTACGTAACGTCGCTTCGTAACGTCGCTACGTAACGCCGCTACGTAACGCCGCTACGTAACGTCACATCATAACGTCACATCGTAACGTCGCACATCGTCAACGTCACATCGTAACGTCGCATACGTAACGTCACATCATAACGCTCACATCATAACGCTCACATCGTAACGTCACATCGTAACGTCACATCATAACGCCGTCATACGTCGTAACGTCACATCATAACGTCACATCATAACGTCGCATACGTAACGTCACATCATAACGTCACATCATAACGTCGCTACGTAACATCATAACGTCGCTACGTAACGTCGCTACGTAACGTCACATCATAACGTCACATCATAACGTCGCTACGGGTTATCCTCAGGAACTGTTCGTTGTACAGGTGCATATGGACTGCTACGATATCATTTAACCAGTGTAATGATCCACTTTTGAATGGACTGTGTGCTCTCTGACTAAGTGTAGAAAAATACTGGGCTAATGACAACGCATTGATCATGAGCCTGTAACATAACTGGTCTGATTATGAATTGTTTTTACATGTACTGAGTGGCATTTCTTCTGCCTTGTCCTGTTCAGTCCGTGATGGGAGTGCCACTTTGTGAATGAATGACATCATTCAAGAGCCGGACCTGATTGGTCCTGGTCAGTCAACCAGACTATTTAAGGTTATGGTTGAGGTGAATGTGAGCAGTTACCTGATGAAGGTCTAAGACCGTAACGTAGTATTTGTCTAAATAGATTATTGCCTGATCGTATCCTTTATTTATCTTTATTACGCGTTGAACTATGAGATCTCATGATCATGTTTTTCTGGAGGGACTGGACTTTTTCTGGCGTTTTGGCGCCTTTCAGACGTAAAGGGCTGCGTGAACAGACTCGTGTTGGCGTTTTCAGACTTGAGACCCTCTCCGCTGGTCGCGTCTGAACGGGCTGGGGACAGGAAGTGTGTTGTTGTTACAGGAAGTGTGTTGTTGTTGTTGTACTCAGACGGAGCTGGCAGATCGATCACAGATCAGACAGGACGAACCCTTGCGGCTGGTAGAAAGCACCACAGTTAGCTTAGCTTAGCACCAAAAACCCAACAAGAGGAACTGTAGAGCCTTTGCACACGGCGTTCATCGAGCCCGGGCGCGACACACACACACACACACACACAGACAGACGCAGACACACACACAGAGACACACTCACACACACGGTGCTCAGTGTTGGTATCTGACCTCATCAGAACCGTCTCGTTTTGTCGTTTTTTTCCGATGTTTTAGTCACTTCTTTGTTGTCGAAGTTTCCGTCGTGTTTTCGTGACGTTTGTATCTGACCAGATTCTTTTAAAAACCGTCACGTTTTGACGTTTGTCACTTTTTTCAAGGTTTTTGTGGCAAAAACAGCACCAATAGACCCCACACAGGAGGCGTCAGAGCGTCCGTCCTGAAACCAGCGGGTGGCGTCCTAGCTGCTCGGTCCGTGTGTTAAACCCCGCCCGCCCGGCGCCCCAGGGTGGTGAAACCAAGCGGTCTGAGTTGAGTGTGTTGTCGGGGTGTATTAGCATACGTAGCTGCGTAGCTTGAAGCAGAGGTGTCTGGAGGAATGGTTCCTCTGTGTGTATCGTAGCTTAATATTTGATATATATAAGATATCAGAGTAGAACTATAACACAAATACATTTCTCTGGGAGTAGAGGAGTCGGACAGAGAAGAAGGAACAGCATTTGAACAAAAGATGATTGGGGAAGTCTGGCTCTTCTCTCCGTGTGTTGGGACGTCCCAAACGGAAACGCAAGTACCTCAAACTTTCCTAAAGGGTGCAAATGTTTGTCCAGGGAAAGCTACATTACGTCCCCTTCTCTTTCATTCTGCACCCTTCAATCCGTCCAACGGTAGAGTTCTGGCCTCTTATGGCGTGTGACACCAAGGCGTTTTTTTCAGAAGTTTTCGACGTGTGTGTGTGTGTGTCTGTGTGCATGCGTGTGTCTGTGCGTGTCTGTGTTTCTGAGTGTGTGTGTGTGTCTCTGAGTGTGTGTGTGTGTGTGTCTCTGAGTGTGTGTGTGTGTGTCTCTCTGTGTGTGCGTGTGTGTCTCTGAGTGTGCTCTGTGTGCATGCGTGTGTCTGTGTTTCTGAGTGTGTGTGTCTCTGAGTGTGTGTGTGTGTGTGTGTGTGTGTGTGTGTGTGTCTCTGAGTGTGTGTGTGGGTGTGTCTCTGAGTGTCTCTGTGTGCATGCGTGTGTCTGTGTCTGAGTGTGTGTGTCTGTGTCTGAGTGTGTGTGTGTCTGTGTGTGTCTGTGTGTGCGTGTCTGCGTCTCTGAGTGTGTGTGTCTCTGAGTGTGTGTGTGTGTGTGTGTGCGTGTGTGTCTGTGTGTGCGTGTCTGCGTCTCTGTGTGTGTGTGTGTGTCTGAGTGTGTGTGTCTGAGTGTACATGCGTGTGTGTGTCTGAGTGTGTGTGTGTGTGTGTCTCTGAGTGTGCGTGCGTGTGTGTGTGTCTCTCTGAGTGTGTGTGTCTGTGTGTGTCTCTGTATGTGTGTCTGTGTGTCTCTGAGTGTGCGTGCGTGTGTCTGAGTGTGTGTGTGTCTCTGAGTGTGCGTGCGTGTGTCTGAGTGTGTGTGTCTCTCTGAGTGTGCGTGCGTGTGTCTGAGTGTGTGTGTGTCTCTGAGTGTGCGTGCGTGTGTCTGAGTGTGTGTGTCTCTCTGAGTGTGCATGTGAGTGTGTGTGTCTGTGTGTGTGTGTGTGTGTCTGAGTGTGTGTGTGTGCGTGTGTCTCTCTGAGTGTGCATGTGTGTCTGTGTGTGTGTCTTGTGAATGTGCGTGAGTTGAACTATTTGAACTAGCTCTAGTGCATAGATCTCTAAAAGCCAATCAGTGTTTATAAAGCCGTAGCTGTGTTGAGGGAGCAGCTCCAGTGTTAGCAGAGCCCCGACAGAACCAAACTCCATCCAGAAAACAGGCATTTTAAGAGTTGTTTGCCTGTCGTCTTGCTGACAGACCTGATAATGTATCAATTCAGACTTTTTACAAATCATCATCATGTTGTTGTTATTTCGGCTTACTAAGGCTTCATGTTTTGCGGGAAAAGTCTTAATATTTTAGAGATAGGAAGTCGTAATAGTTGGCAGAAATAAGCGTTAGTGTGAAGATAATTTCACCACTTTTAGAGTCCAGAATCAGAGGGAAACGCTGCAGATTTAGAGCTAAATAATGTCCTAATATTACACCCATCAACAAGCACAGTGGAGTCATTTCTTTCTGATGAAACAGGTAATCTTGTGTGATGTCAGCTTGTTAAATATGAATATGTTCTAGTTCATTCTCTAAATCTCTAAGAGTGGACAGAACAAGACATTAGAGGACGTTATTTTGGGCTTTTTGGGGAAACTCTGATCTACATTTTAGAGACAGAACTACTCATCCATTCATCCAGACCATGATCACACACTGATTAACATCTGTGGAACTGTGTGTGTGCACACGGCTGCAGATGGTGATGTCATCTTCAGCTCCCCTGATTGGCTGACAGGGGACAGCGCCCATTTCCTCCCTTCTGACACACTCAGGATATTATTAGACGGTGTGTATGTGTCTCTGAGTCTGTCTCTCTCAGTGTGTATGTGTCTCTGAGTCTTTGTCTCTCTCAGTGTGTGTGTGTGTGTCTGAGTGTTTGTCTCTCTCTCTGTGTGTGTGTATGTGTGTGTGTGTCTCTCTCTCTGTGTGTGTGTGTATGTGTGTGTCTCTCTCTCTGTGTGTGTGAGTGTGTGTGTGTGTGTCTCTCTCTCTGTGTGTGTGAGTGTGTGTGTGTGTCTCTCTCTCTCTCTGTGTGTGTGTGAGTGAGTGAGTGAGTGAGTGAGTGTGTGTGTGTGTGTGGAGATCCAACAACTAATCCAGGAAATAATCCACACATGAAGAAGTGAAGCGAGATCTTCAGAACCGTGGGAGAATTTGGGCCGAAAGATGTTAAAACGTGAACACACGGAGAGGAGAGTCAACCTCCAGAGAACAGAAGAGAAGATTGGTCTGCATAACGTTTCCTACAGCTGGTCAGGGAGGAGGGGAGGAGGGGAGGGAGGGAGGCAGGAAGGCAGGAAGGAAGGAAGGAAGGCAGGAAGGAAGGGAGGAAGGAAGGCAGGAAGGGAGGGAGGAAGGAAGGAAGTGAGGAAGGAAGGGAGGGAGGAAGGGAGGAAGGCAGGAAGGAAGGGAGGGAGGAAGGAAGGCAGGAAGGGAGTGAGGAAGGAAGGAAGGCAGGAAGGGAGGGAGGAAGGAAGGCAGGAAGGAAGGCAGGAAGGGAGGAAGGAAGGAAGGCAGGAAGGAAGGGAGGGAGGAAGGAAGGAAGGGAGGAAGGAAGGGAGGAAGGACACACGGGTTATCTGACAAACAGGGTGTACACAAGTCTACTTTCAGTTTATATTCAAGTTTTACTCCTTTTATTTTGGAACTCTCGGTCCATTCGTCCATCTCATTGTCCATCTGCACCTGCGTGACCCGGCCACGCCCACACGCTAAGCCCCGCCCTCCTCGCCTCCGCCCACCACGTCATGTGATTGTCCAGAAGATTTCGGAGAGGAGAGAGAGGACGGGGGGCCGTGGTCCAACGGTTATATCCCCCCGTTAGCTAGCGTTAGCTAACACGCAGGGCTGAGTCTGGGGCGTAAACATACCGAGTGTGTGTGTGTGTGTGTGTGTGTGTGTGTGTGTGTGTGTGTGTGTGTGTCTGTCAGACTTTGGTGATCTGATTGTGCCTGTCGTCCTCGTAGGGCTCGTTCTCGGGGTCTGAGTCCGTGGTGTCTGAGTAGCGGTAGTGGTCCGGCTCGTTGTCGCTGACGTCAGGCGTCACGGAGGGCGCCGTGCTGCTGGCATCAGAGTCCATGGCCTCCTCCACCGTCTTAGTGAAGAACAGCTTCACCTGGAGATCACCATGGAAACACACACACAGACACACACACACACACACAGAGACACAGAGACAGACACACACACAGACATAGAGACACACAGAGACACACACACACACAGACATAAAGAGACACACACACAGACATAAAGAGACACACACAGACATAAAGAGACACACATAGACATAAAGAGACACACACAGAGACACACACACACAGAGACACACACACAGAGACACACACACACAGAGTTAGTGGGAATACCCCTTTACTACTCTTGTTTTAGTTTTCTGTTCCCTAGATGTCTGACCTTAAAGTTTGGGGAGAAGTTCCTGTTGGCCTTGTCTTTGTTGGCCTTGTCCAGGTCGTTCTTGGTCAGCGTGAGAACCAGGAAGTCGTTGCCCTCTCCGCCTGTCGTCGTCGTCGTCATCATCTCCGCTGTCGCCATGACGCCCAGGTTGTGGTGCGTCCTGTCAGCGCCGCCGTTCTCCAGCCGCTCCGGGATCTCCTCCGGCCCCGGGATGAAGAAGGTGTTGACCCAGAAGTGGAACATCTTTTCCTGAAAAACACGCACACAATCAACAGGTCGGCGCTGGGAAATAACATACAAACATCCTAAACCCACCAGACTCCATGTAAATAATCAGCATCCTAAACCCACCAGACTCCATGTAAATAATCAGCATCCTAAACCCACCAGACTCCATGTAAATAATCAGCATCCTAAACCCACCAGACTCCATGTAAATAATCAGCATCCTAAACCCACCAGACTCCATGTAAATAATCAGTACTTTAAGCATCCTAAACCCACCAGACTCCATGTAAATAATCAGCATCCTAAACCCACCAGACTCCATGTAAATAATCAGCATCCTAAACCCACCAGACTCCATGTAAATAGTCAGTACTTTAAGCATCCTAAACCCACCAGACTCCATGTAAATAATCAGTACTTTAAGCATCCTAAACCCACCAGACTCCATGTAAATAATCAGTACTTTAAGCATCCTAAACCCACCAAACTCCATGTAAATAATCAGTACTTTAAGCATCCTAAACCCACCAGACTCCATGTAAATAATCAGCATCCTAAACCCACCAGACTCCATGTAAATAGTCAGTACTTTAAGCATCCTAAACCCACCAGACTCCATGTAAATAGTCAGTACTTTAAGCATCCTAAAACACACTTCATTCTAAGTCGACACTTGCACACAAAAACAGGACAATAGGGTCCAAGTTGTAAACTAAACTAAGTGACCCTTTCAGTGTTTAGTGAGTGTTAAAATCTCTTATTAATGTGCGAGTCTTCCTCACCTTCTTCATCATCTTGTTCTGCTTGTGGAAGAACTCCACCTTGATGTCTCCGCAGACAGGAAGTGGCTGCGGGAACTCAAACAGCATCACTTTGTCTTCCCGCCGGGTGTTAGCTGGGTTGGACGTGTGGATCTTCACCTTCAGCTGGTACACCACGAACTGAGGGTCTGCAGCACGGAAACACAACGTTAACACAACGTTAGCACAACGTTAGCACACAACGTGTACTTCTCCTGCAAAGTCTTTTCATTTTCACATATTTTTATGAATGTATGTGATGTCTCTTGTGTGTGTGTGTCTCTGTGTGTGTGTGTGTGTGTGTGTGTGTGTGTGTGTGTGTGTGTGTGTGTGTGTGTAGCAGACTTACTGCAGGTGCCAGCAGTGAACATGGGGACGGTTTCAAACAGCATCTTGTGGAAGAGCAGAGCGACGGGTTTATACATCAGCTGGTTCCTCAGCAGGAAGCTGTAGTAGATGACATACCTCCTCTGGCTGGGGATGGTGACACCCTACACACACACACACACACACACACACACACACACACACACACACACACACACACACACACCTTTAAGAAAGAGCAGCAAAATCATTTTTCTAACAGTCTGCTTTCATTTCAGCGTGTCCCTCCCCAGTCAGACACCCTGGGGTGACGTACCCTCCCCAGTCAGACACCCTGGGGTGACGTACCCTCCCCAGTCAGACACCCTGGGGTGACGTACCTTCTTGTCCCGAGTGCGGACCTCTCCGTAGAAGTCCAGCGCCTCCTGCGCCTCCTGGAACTTGCGGCGGTGCAGCAGGTAGGCACAGATCATCACGCCGGTGCGACCCTTCCCCGCCTTGCAGTGGATGGCAGCCACGTGCTGCTCGTCCTCGCTCAGCCAGTGGTCCAGGTCCTCACAGAACGGACGGATCAGCTCCAGCTGGGGGGGGTTGTGGTCCTCAAACGGGTACTGGGCCACTGGCAGAGACGTAGAGAGACAAGAGAGGGGTAAGACACATACAGAGACAAACCGACAGAGAGAGGGTGTGTGAGAGAGAGAGAGACAGAGAGAGAGAGAGAGAGAGAGACAGAGAGAGGGAAAGACAGACAGAGAGAGGGTGAGAGACACAGAGAGAGAGAGAGAGAGAGAGAGACAGACAGAGAGAGACAGAGAGAGGGAAAGACAGACACAGAGAGAGACAGACACATACAGAGACAAACAGACAGAGAGAGGGTGAGAGAGAGAGAGAGACAGACAGAGAGAGGGAAAGACAGACACAGAGAGAGACAGAGACACATACAGAGACAAACAGACAGAGAGAGGGTGAGAGAGAGAGACAGAGACAGACACAGAGAGAGAGAGAGAGAGAGAGAGAGAGAGAGAGAGAGAGAGAGAGAGACAGACAGACAGAGAGAGAGAGAGAGAGAGAGAGAGAGAGAGAGACAGACAGAGAGACACAGAGAGAGAGAGAGAGAGACAGAGACAGAGAGGGGGGGGGTCTTTATAAAGATTAGAAAACATGAAACTGAGTCTCACCTCGACAGCTGAACTTGGATGTGTCGTAATGTCGCTCAGCACACCTGCAGAGAGACAGACAGGCAGAGAGACAGGCAGGCAGACAGGTAGAGAGAAGTTACAGCAACACAAGGTTTCTCTGAATATTCCTACACTGATTCTCTACATCTTGTAGCTTTGTTTTCTACTCAGCAGGAGCTAACCGCTAACCGCTAACAGCTAACAGCTAGCATTATGTTTACATTAAGCGTTATTGTCGGTACACGATCCGTTCTGCGCATGCTCAGATGATAATCCTGTTGTACGAGGATTTACGACACTGCGCGATCTGTTCCACGCTTCCGGTCATAGTTGTAGCGGTCTGCCGTTAGCCTCCACCGGACAGCTAACGTTAGTTCAGACTGAATCAAGCTGTCAGCTAGCGGTTAGTCGAATTAGCTGTTAGCTAAACTAGCTATGACAGATCGTGCAGCGTCGTAAATCCCATGGATGTATTAAGAGAACTCGTAAAACATTATCATCGTACGCATGCGCAGCACGGATCGCGTACCGAGAGTACGCAACTTCTAGGCAAGACCCGCCCTTCAGCAGTATTCATACACTACTATTGGCCACGTAAGACCCGCCCTTCAGCAGTATTCACACACTACTATTGGCCAGGTAAGTCCCGCCCTTCAGCAGTATTCATACGCTACTATTGGCCAGGTAAGACCCGCCCTTCAGCAGTATTCACACGCTACTATTGGCCACGCAAGACCCGCCCTTCAGCAGTATTCACACACTACTATTGGCCACGCAAGACCCGCCCTTCAGCAGTATTCATACGCTACTATTGGCCAGGCAAGACCCGCCATTCAGCAGTATTCATACGCTACTATTGGCCAGGCAAGACCCGCCCTTCAATAGCATTCATACGCTACTATTGGCCAGGCAAGACCCGCCCTTCAGCAGTATTCACACGCTACTATTGGCCAGGCAAGACCCGCCCTTCAGCAGTATTCACACGCTACTATTGGCCAGGTAAGACCCGCCCTTCAGCAGTATTCACACGCTACTATTGGCCAGGCAAGACCCGCCCTTCAATAGCATTCACACGCTACTATTGGCCAGGTAAGTCCCGCCCTTCAGCAGTATTCACACGCTACTATTGGCCAGGCAAGACCCGCCCTTCAGCAGTATTCACATGCTACTATTGGCCAGGCAAGACCCGCCATTCACCAGCATTCACACGCTACTATTGGCCAGGCAAGTCCCGCCCTTCAGCAGTATTCACACGCTACTATTGGCCAGGCAAGACCCGCCCTTCAGCAGTATTCACACGCTACTATTGGCCACGCAAGACAAGACCCGCCATTCACCAGCATTCACACGCTACTATTGGCCAGGCAAGTCCCGCCCTTCAGCAGTATTCACACGCTACTATTGGCCAGGCAAGACCCGCCCTTCAGCAGTATTCACACGCTACTATTGGCCAGGCGTCCATGCTTACTCAAGGTAACAGAACCCGAGCTGTTCAGGTCCTTTCCCCTGACCAATCAGCTACCTCAACCCCAACCAATCGGGCTGCTTCATAGGGCAGGACTAGCCTAGAAGCTAACGTGGGTTCCATAATAACGCTTAAAAGTCTCTGGACACAGACCTACAAATGGCATTTAAATAAAAACTTACAGATTGTAGATCTTGTAGTGATTCTTGTGCTTTGAGTCTAGAAACCTGAGAGAGAGATGGAACAGTTTATAAACCTTAAATATTTAAAGCGACAAACCTGAGGGATCAACAGGAAGTGGATTTAAGTGTCCTCACCGTACGACGTCATCGATGTTGTTCCTGTAGACGCCTTCCAGACGCTCCGCAGGGAAACCCATCGCTATGATGTTGGGGTAAATATCTGATCGCTCTGTTAGGGATCCACGGTCACTAAAGGGTCATTTCATCCACTAAAAGGTCTGTTGTTGCTGCTGACAGACTCAGATTATTATTCTAAGTGTCTGACAACATTATGAAAGGATCCCTACAGAGATAGACCTTTTAGTTAAAGAGGAAGATCCTTTTAGTTTAACATGAAACAGCCCCGAAATCACCATCACCAAACCCACCAGACTCCATGTAAATAATCAGGACTTTCATCATCGTTAAACACACTTCATTCAAAGAGGACAGAAACTAAATCAAACTATCAAAAGCCGTCTTGGTTCATCTTTCCACTGTTCCAACAATCACCACTCTGGTTTGGTTGAAATAAACCCTTAATTCACCCATTTACATGTGGAGATATGCTGGCTGTATACACGCTAAAAGTCCTGATTATTTACATGGAGTCTGGTGGAGATATGCTGGCTCTATACACGCTAAAAGTCCTGATTATTTACATGGAGTCTGGTGGGTTTGGTGATGGAGATTTCTGGGCTGTTTCATGTTAAACTAAAAGGATCTTACTCTTTAACAAATAGTTTGTCACTGAGCAGTAAAGTTACCGGGTGAATGAAGGATACAGGTCAGGTCCAGGTCGAAGCCGTCCTCTTGGTATCGCCTTTTATTTCTGCTCACGATCTCCTTGATTAGGGCGGCCATTATTATCCGGGTCTCCGGGGAGACAGCACCGAGAGGCCGCCTGTCTTGCTGCGGCTCTTCGCTGCCTGGCTCCCGGGGAGAGAAGCTAGCTTAGCCCGGAGCTAGCTTAGCCCAGCCGGAGCTAGGGCTGAAGCTACGTCACCTGTATTGTTCGAATACGGTGTTGATAATAAAGTTTGTTTAAAAAAACAATATAGAGACAGATAGATACAGCTACGGCGACGACAGTTGACTTTAATACTGAAACAACTAGGTAAGTTTAGAAGACAAAAATCGTGGTTTGGATTAAAACACTCCCGAGGAACTGGGTGAAAGTGTTAAAAATCATATTGTCATATTAGCAGCCTAGATTTTACGAGAGTTACGAGCGTAATTTTGCGTCACTTCCGGCCGTTGCTGTATCTCTTGTAGCCACAACCCGGAGCTAGCTCCCCGCTATTTTTTAAACCGTTACGAGCAAAAACAATAAAAATGAATCCGTAAGATTAATAAAAAACAGCAACACCAACAGTTAGTGTCTAATGGGTGACAACGAGCCCGTTAAGGTGGTCCTCGGTGCCGCCTGGTGAGCTCCGGAGGGGCCAACGGCTACTCGGCCTACTGGTTGACAGGCTGCCCGGAGATCGGAGCTGTTTTCTGGGTCAGAAACAGGGGGCGTCGGGCCCGGACTTCCAGGTCCCCCCCGCCTGGAAACAGAACCATCCGCGGTGGTGTAATTGTCCGTTGGGATCTAGTTCTCCAGAATCTCACACGGGTCCAGTTGGACTTGTTCTCCCGGCTTCGGTGTAGCAGCAGAAACGCCGTGATTGGCTTCAGATTGGCGGAGAGAACAATCTCTCCTAGGCGTCTTTTAGAAAACATACATACAGAGACACTTCCGGTACGGACCTTCAAAATAAAACTCTAAATCAAAGCTCTTCTGTTGGCACATACTCCAAACACATAAAACATTCAAAGATTTTTTTAAAACAAATGAGATAAGTTAGACATAATGGACTTTCTTGTGTGTATATTTCTTTCTAATTTGTTGTTTTACTATTTATTTCTTGTCTTTTGAAATTGAAATTCATGTTACTGGGTAAACTGCGGCTAAATACATTTGAATATTACGAGAATACTAAATAAATGCATTAATTTAGTGTCATTTATTATAATGTTACAAGTCATGTATTTATTTAATTGGATTTCTCTTTTTAATCATGATAATGAGTATGATTTATTTTGTAAAAACGCGTCATTTCCGGTTGCTGAGTCACTCTGTCTGACTTGACCAATCAGGTTCTGATGTTTTTATTCTTTATTCACAACCTCTAAAAAGCCCAAATTAACTTCAGCTGCCGCATCTCACACATGTTATAATTATTTATAATTATTAATAATTATTCCTATTATTATTATTATTATTATTTTTATTTTTTTTATTAGTTTTCTTCTTATTTTTTATTATTTTTCAATTTATTTATTTTCTCTCATTATTTTTTCTTTTCTTCTTTTTCTCATTATTATTTAATTTTATTTATAATAATAATTATTTGTATTTTTCTTATTTCATTTTTTAAATTATTTTATATTAATACATTTTATTATTTTCTCTCTCATTTATTCTTTCTATTAATTATTATTATTTTATTATTATTTTCTATTTTTTATATTCATTTAATTTATTTATTTTCTATTTTTTTTTAATTATTTTTAATAATAACAATGACTGTGTATGTGTGCGTGTAACGGCTGCAGCCTCTGTCTTTATGAATGAATCTTCCTGTGTTACAGCGGCCCCTGCTGGACAAATACCGATAATACACAACTCATATTTTCACTTATTTATTTTTAATAACACAAACGTCACTTCCGGTTGAACAGCTGGCAGTTGGTTTGTTATTTTCAGCCATAACTGAAACATTAAAATATATAAAATTACACACACCTATCCCCGTTAAAATGATCCCTCTTTCTTTAAAATATTTTAACATTTTTCTTAAATATTTCCGACTTTTTTTCTTAAAATATTTTAACATTTTTCTTAAATATTTCCGACTTTTTTTCTTAAAATATTTTAACATTTTTCTTAAATATTTCCGACTTTTTTTCTTAAAAAATGTAACATTTTTCTTAAATATTCCTAATTTCTTTCTTAAAATATTTCAACATTTATTTTCTCCAAAATATTCCGACTTTTATTTTTAAAATATGTTAAAATATTTCTTACATTTTCTGACTTTTATTCTCCAAAAATAATCCTTAAATCTTTCGACCTTTTTTTAATAATATTTTATTGTAATATCATCAAAACCTTAAAAAAAAAAAACATATATTTTACCTTTTTTATCAAAATATTTCTACTTCATTCTACACTCCCGCGCTATAGGTGGCGGTAGTGAGTCTGAAAGTTACAATGCTCCGTGAACGCACCACCGTAGATGCTCCGTGAACGCACCGCCGTAGAGCAAACCGAGGAAGTGTTGCTGCTGCTGCGTGACGACGTGCCTATCGGAGGTAAGCGCCGGTCACAGTTTACCGGATAAACGGAGAGTTTCTGCGTGTTTTCGTGTAACAGAACCGGAGTAACCGGAGCTGTTGGGGCTCTGCGGCATTTTCCCAGCGGGGATATACGTCGCTGCATGCGGGCACAAACCGCTCTGTTACAGCCGGAGAGGAGAGCCGAGAAGGTCAAGCTAATGCTAACGTTAGCAGCTAGCGTCAACAGTCCTTTCGGTTTCTATAATGATAACACCGGAGGGTCTCAAACTGTGGTCCGGGGACTTCCAGGGGTCCAGGAGGTTTAAGTGTCAGTGACAGACCCGATGTGTGTCAAAGTTTAACACTGACAGGAACGTCCCACCAGACTCCACTTACAATTCTCACAATTTATAGTTGCTTTGCTTCTTGTTAGAAATACAAAACGTATAGATCATGACCGGAGGTCAGAAACTACGTAGCAGGAGCTTCTTTTCAAAACGGCTTGAATCCAAATGTTGTTATTATTGTAACAAGACCTACATGTGCAGATAACTACAATCATTTTCCGTCAAACTTTTGCCAAAATACAAGTGCTTTGCTTGTTGTTAGACGTACAGTTGCTGTTAGATCATGACTGAGGACCAGCAGTATTTATCAGGACCTGGTTTTCAAAACGGCTTGAGTTAAAAATGAACACTGGTTTAGTTTTTTCAATTAATGACAGTTTCATAGCTATTGCCAACCGAACGTCTGCCAAACTCCGTTTACAAAGTTGACAGTTTTACCGTTTCCTCGCTCCCTCTCACAAAGTAAAAGCTGTGGGAACATGATTGGGTATCAGAAACTATTCACCAAGAACGGATTTTTAATCCGGCTTGAATAAAAAAAAATAAAGACTTGTTTCAGTTTGATGCATCAGTTACATTTTTGAAGACCTTCCAGAATCAGAAGAATCAGAAAGGAGTAGTTAACCTATGTGGAGATTGCCTTGGTGATTGGTACACACACACACACACACACACACACACACACACACACACAGACAGACAGACAGACACTAGTAAGAAGAAATAATAAATACATATAGGGAGACAAATATAAACAAAATAGCTGTTTAAGTAGTTTAAGCACTGTGTGTAATTTCCCACCAAACTCCATTCAAAAATCTGACCATTTATCATGTTCTTGTTTCTGATCAGAAATACAGAGCTGTCAGAGCGAGGCTGAAGATCAAAAGCAGTTAACCAGGAACTGTGTTTCAATCCGGCTGCTGTTTAAAGTGAGTCCTTAGTATCTGTGCCCGTCCCAGACCTAACCCTAACTACCCTACCTAACCCTGACTACCCTACCTAACCCTAACTACCCTACCTAACCCTAACCACCCTACCTAATGCTAACTACCCTACCTAACCCTGACCAGCCTACCTAACCCTAACTACCCTACCTAACCCTGACTACCCTACCTAACCCTAACCAGCCTACCTAACCCTGACTGCCCCTACCTAGCCTAACTGCCCTGCCTAACCCTGACTACCCTACCTAACCCTAACTACCCTACCTAACCCCTGACTGCCCTACCTAGCCCTGCCTGACCCTGACTGCCCTACCCTAACCCTAACTGCCCTACCTAACCCTGACTGCCCTAACTACCCTACCTAACCCTGACTGCCCTACCTAACCCTAACTACCCTACCTAACCCTAACTACCCTACCTAACGCCTAACTACCCTACCTAACCCCTAACCAGCCCTACCTAACCCTAACCAGCCCTACGTAACCCCTAACCAGCCTACCTAACGCTAACTACCCTACCTAACGCTAACCACCCTACCTAATCCTAACTACCCTACCTAACGCTAACTACCCTACCTAACCCTGACTACCCTACCTAACCCTAACTACCCTACCTAACCCTAACCAGCCTACCTAACCCTAACTACCCTACCTAACCCTAACTACCCTACCTAAACTAACCCTGTCACTGTATTTCAATTACAGCTTTAAAATGTATTATTTTGAAATGTCAAAAACTTTCTGGACTTTCTTTAAATTAAATTTAATGTCGTTTTCCAGCGTGAAATAACTTGTTGTGTTGTTGTTTCTCGGCAGCCCTGCGTGTACTCCCTGTGTACTCCCTGTGTACTCCCTGTGTACTCCCTGTGTGCTTCCTGTGTGCTTCCTGTGTACTCCCTGTGTGCTTCCTGTGAGCCCGGGCCCTGAGCATGGTGTTGCGGGAGGTCCCCGTGGAGAACATGGCCCGTCCTCTGGGCAGGAACGAGGTCATCGGGCTGCTGTTCCGTCTCACCATCTTCGGCGCAGTCACTTACTTCACCATCAAGTGGATGGTAGACGCCATCGACCCGACCAGGAAGCAGAAGGTGGAGGCACAGAAACAGGTCAGAGTCACACACACACACACGCACAGGCACAGACACACACATACACATATAGAGACACGTATACACACACACACATACACACACACTGTGTTTAGACACAATACGACTCGTTAAGTTTAGGGTTTGGTTTAAAACACTCCTGAGTAACGAACATGTGTTTCCTGTGTGAAAATATTTTTATATATTATTGTATTATAGTAGATTTAGCAACATTTAGCTGTATCCCCTCTAAAGGGACCGTAGCTGTATCCCCTCTAAAGGGACCGTAGCTGTATCCCCTCTAAAGGGACTGTAGCTGTATCCCCTCTAAAGGGCCCGTAGCTGTATCCCCTCTAAAGGGACCTTAGCTGTATCCCCTCTAAAGGGACCGTAGCTGTATCCCCTCTAAAGGGCCGTAGCTGTATCCCCTCTAAAGGGACCGTAGCTGTATCCCCTCTAAAGGGCCCGTAGCTGTATCCCCTCCAAAGGAACCGTAGCGGTATCCCCTCTAAAGGGCCCGTAGCTGTATCCCCTCTAAAGGGCCCGTAGTTGTATCCCCTATAAAGGAACCGTAGCGGTATCCCCTCTAAAGGGACCGTAGCTGTATCCCCTCTAAAGGGCCCGTAGCTGTATCCCCTCTAAAGGAACCGTAGCTGTATCGCCTCTAAAGGAACCGTAGCTGTATCGCCTCTAAAGGGACCGAGCTGTATCCCCTCTAAAGGGACCGAGCTGTATCCCCTCTAAAGGGACCCGTAGCTGTATCCCCGTAGCTGTATCCCCTCTAAAGGGACCGAGCTGTATCCCCTCTAAAGGGACCGTAGCTGTATCCCCGCAGCTGTATCGCCTCTAAAGGGACCGAGCTGTATCCCCTCTAAAGGGACCGTAGCTGTATCCCCTCTAAAGGGAGCGTAGCTGTATCCCCTCTAAAGGGACCGTAGCTGTATCCCCTCTAAAGGGAGCGTAGCTGTATCCCCTCTAAAGGGACCGTAGCCGTATCCCCTCTAAAGGGACCGCAGCGGTATCCCCTCTAAAGGGACCGTAGCGGTATCCCCTCTAAAGGGACCGTAGCGGTATCCCCTCTAAAGGGACCGTAGCGGTATCCCCTCTAAAGGGACCGCAGCTGTATCCCCTCTAAAGCCAACAGCTGACTGTTTTTTTGTGTCTTTCAGGCGGAGAAGTTGATGCGTCAGATTGGAGTTAAAAACGTGAAGCTGTCTGAATATGAGATGAGCATCGCCGCTCACCTGGTCGACCCACTCAGCATGCAGGTAGCTATCTTCTACTGTCTTTATTTAGTTTCCACGGCAACAGGTACAAACAGTTTAGATTTTTTAGC
Organism: Sander vitreus; assembly: GCF_031162955.1. Lineage (NCBI taxonomy): Eukaryota > Metazoa > Chordata > Actinopteri > Perciformes > Percidae > Sander > Sander vitreus. The sequence goes on along the minus strand of NC_135875.1, from coordinate 461,653 downwards.
CACAATGGAAGAGAGAAAATTAAGAGCATTCTGTGTGTGTCATTTTGTGTGTGTGTGTGTGTGTGTGTGTGTGTGTGTGTATGTCTCTCTGTGTCTGTGTGTGTGTCTGTCTATGTGTGTGTGTGTGTGTGTGTGTGTGTGTGTGTGTCTGTCATTGTTTCTCTGTGTGTGTGTGTCTGTGTGTGTATGTCTCTCTATATGTCTGTGTGTGTG
>NC_135875.1:441440-443940 GCF_031162955.1 Sander vitreus | reverse complement strand
GATGACTAGTTGCCTATAAGTATTGTAATGGTGCAAAAAGTCAAACTTCAGAGGCATGTTATCAATAGCCTTGACTGGAATGTAGATGTACATCCAAGCTAAGCTGCAGGAATCTGTGAGGGCAACGGATGTAAGATAACAAAACTGGACAAGACAATTGCCGGTGCTTGGTTGGGACCTTTCGCTCGAGTCTCCGCCACGGACATCTTGGTACTAGACTACATACTGTACGTCTGCTATTTCCTTGCTGGAGTGTGACGTGATTTTTGTCATGTGCAGATGCGATGGAATGGTATACTGTATGTTTATACTTCTCATCCAACCACAATCAAGTACACTCTCAAACGATGATAAGCCGGAATGAAAACAAGCCGAACTGAAATAGGAGTAACGAGGCTATTTCTAAAATGTAAGGAGTAGAAAGTACAGATAATTGCGTGAAAATGTAAAAAAGTAAAAAGTCTGCTGTAAAATAATTACTCCAGTAAAGTATAGACACCCAAAATTTCTACTTACGTACTTGACACCTGTGCAGATAATACATCTCATTCACTCTACAGCTACGAAACACAACACTTTTCCTTAAGAACATTTCCTGTTCTGAAAGAATCAGAAACAATCTCCCCTTCATCCAGAGTCTATGTGTCACATAGTCCTGAGGTTGATTGTTTCCACTATATGAACCCATGACCTTTACAACTCCTAGCTGCTGTGCTTAGTGGGGGTGACCTTTCATTTGTCATTTGTCATTAATTTGAGGTTCAATTTAAGTAACCTCTGATTGGGTCGTAGTAAATTAAGTACCCTAAGTTTAAGATTAGGTGTTGGTTATTCTCAACACCTTTCTATCCCCCCTTATCAACTCTGGACTCTGTGCTGCTGCCAGCCTGTGTAACGTACGTTACTCACCATCGATCGACTCTTAGCTTCAGCTGGCTAACGTTAGCTGTCAACCTCCCGACTAACGGTTACCGCTAGCTAGTGATCTAGCGAGGATTATCCCTTTAGACCACAGTGGACTTCAGTGGACTCTCCATCCAAACTCCCAACTGGACCTTCGTCTGCCACGACTGCCGGACTCTTTCAAATACATGTACTCCCTATCTCCGCCGATCATTTGGTAGCGTTGGTCAGCTGTCAGCTTACGCCAGCTAGCTTCTGTTAGCTTCCACTGACTGACGGCTCGCCCAGCACATCTGTTCACTGTAGAGCTCTTTCAGCCATGTTTCCCAGCTCAACACTAAGTCAGTGTGGGCCACTACCTCTCTGCACTGCCCAAAATGGTGCTCCTAAAATATTCCTCACTGCAACTTCTCAACATCATCGGCTACGTCGCTTGTTGCATTGCCAACATAAAATAAAAATATTGTCCCGTTGTCGGCTTCAACTAAGAAGCCCCCACACGTCCACAATTGTTATTCAAATAACCTTCTGCAACGATTGCTCTGTGAAGTCTGTGGTATGTGGTGATGTGGGGGTATGGTGAAGGGTATGTGATGATGTGGGGGTATGGTGAAGGGTATGTGATGATGATGGGGGGGTATGGTGAAGGGTATATGATGATGTGGGGGGTATGGTGAAGGGTATGTGATGATGGGGGGGGGGTATGGTGAAGGGTATGTGACGATGGGGGGGAGTATGGTGAAGGGTATATGATGATGTGGGGGTATGGTGAAGGGTATGTGATGATGGGGGGGGTATGGTGAAGGGTATGTGATGATGTGGGGGGTATGGTGAAGGGTATGTGATGATGGGGGGTATGGTGAAGGGTATGTGATGATGGGGGGTATGGTGAAGGGTATGTGATGATGTGGGGGTATGGTGAAGGGTATGTGATGATGGGGGGGTATGGTGAAGGGTATGTGATGATGGGGGGTATGGTGAAGGTTATGTGATGATGTGGGGGGTATGGTGAAGGGTATGTGATGATGGGGGGTATGGTGATGGGGGTGTGATGATGTGGGGGTATGGTGAAGGGTATGTGATGATGGGGGTATGGTGAAGGGTATGTGATGATGGGGGGTATGGTGAAGGGTATGTGATGATGGGGGGGGGGTATGGTGAAGGGTATGTGATGATGGGGGGGTATGGTGAAGGTTATGTGATGATGTGGGGGGTATGGTGAAGGGTATGTGATGATGTGGGGTATGGTGAAGGGTATGTGATGATGGGGGGTATGGTGAAGGGTATGTGATGATGGGGGGGTATGGTGAAGGGTATGTGATGATGGGGGGGTATGGTGATGGGGGTGTAGTGACTTTAGTTGCCAGGGTTTAGACATTAATGGCTGTGTTGAGTTATTTTGAGAGGACAGCACATTTACTCTGTTATACCAGCTGTAACCTTCATACTTCACATTGGAGCAAAGGCTCATTTCTTCAGTGTTGTCCCATTAAAAGATATAATGAAATATTGACTAAAATGTGAGGGGGGTACTCCCTTTTGTGAGATACTGTATATGTACATGGAAGCGATGCTGGCGTTAAAGACCCGCTGATCG
>NC_135875.1:411440-438940 GCF_031162955.1 Sander vitreus | reverse complement strand
GCTATGAATCCATGTTGTAACGTGTCACTTATTGAGCCAATTTAACATATGTCCAATAACACAAAGAAAAGCCACATGGTCAGACACATTTGTATTATCACAACCTATGACCTCAGCGTTCTCCAAAAAAAAAAGAGTTCCCAAAAGTGCTGGCAAGTCTGCTGCAAATGTTGTTTAATCCAAAGGACATGTTTATTGTTGTATCATTGTGAAACAACAGTTATTCAGTAATTTATTGACCTTAAAAATATAAATAAGAGGGAGCGACACCATGAGACACTAGAGATATCAGAGATATCAAAGACAACAGAACATCCAAACACACTGACATCAGGATCTTCATCTTCATCTTCAACTGAAATCTGACCATGAAGGTAAGTTTGTAAATGTATATATCTGATGGTTTGTCTCATGGTTAATCTACTTCCCCCCAACATTCAAACCATGTTTAGAGAAAGAAAAGGGGGTTACGCCCTCAGAGGCGACCTAAATTGGAAACAACCTACCTGTAACACAGTAATGAAAAGCAGGTGCATTTCTGTCTGCGGCGGGAAGTTATGGAACACATTGCCAAGGGAAATAAAACATATCGGGAATGTTTTTATATTTTAAAAAAGGGTTCAAAGATATGATACTAGATAAGTATAGAAACTGAGTTATTATTATTGTGTGCGAAGGTGGATAATCATGTTGATGATGATAAGCATCATTACCATTAGGGTTGTCATCATTAATTATGATATTATTTACCTTAAGGTGGCAATTGCAATGTATATAAGCACTGACCCTAAATGGGTATATGTAGGTATGTATGTATGTATGTACACACACACATACACAGATTTATTTGTCTGAGTGAACATCTGTCAAACTTTGACAGGACGCTGCTTGAGGCTGTAGAGATAGTTTCGTGGTGTTTTAGGGAAACATGTGTTACGTGCAGCATGTTTTAACAACAGGATGTGTGCAATACCTTATTTATAACTCGAGGCTGTATTAATGATGCAGCTTGGAGTCCAAAACTAATATCCCTAAAGAGACGATAATCAATATCGTATAAAATCCTTGAAATGTGCGTCCTGTATTAACTGCGAGGACAAGGGTGGCTTTGTTTACTCCTGAAAGAACTGGATAAAACATGTTAATATTTAATAGAATAAGGGTTGTGTAATCTGTAAACAGGAGTGAGCATGTTCTCTAAACTCAGGTGTGTCCACACAGGAGGCGTGTCTGAACAAACATTAACTTCACACTGGCTCAATCCCAAAGTGAGCCCTGAGGACTAAAGACTCACAGACTTAATTGATCTCAGGTGCTAAGTGATTGAGTGTGTGAGGCCACATGGGCTCAGATAGGTAGAAATGGGACATCACGTTACCTTGGCGACATTTAATAACAAAGATGTTGCTGACACTTGCCAGTTTGGGAATTTTCATTTTAAGATTGTCGCTTTCCACACGGCCGAGGCTCAGGAGACGGCTGCCTGATTCCATGTTTTCAGCCTCTTGTTTTACGAGCTGAACAGGCTGGTCTGCTCCGTGGTCGTGTGTCGTGCTGTTGTTGACCTTTTGTAATTCCCTGATTTCCCTACGGTCTCCACGGTAAACATCACAACGTTTTGAACTGTGGGTAATTCCCTTTGGTGAAGTCTGCATCGATGCAGACTCACGGAAAGGGCTCGGTAAGTGTGTCCTCAAACCCTCACGCCCTTTGATATTCGACATTGGGACAACCCTAGGCCCTTACAAATTTCACGAGAACGCGCACCAAAGTCCGTGAGTCCAGACTTTGGGATTGGGCCAGTTACCTGCACACAGAAGCACAGAGAGAGACGGTCTGTGTTCATAACGTTACCTGAAGGATCACTAAAGTGTCTGAAGCTAAAGAAAGAGGGAAAGAGGCGTCAACATGTGTGAGAAAAGTGTTGAAAACGTGTCACAAAAAGAAAGCAAACTATTCTCAAGTTTTCATTCACATGAAGAGACAAAACAGAGGAAACGCACACACACACACACACACACACACGCACACACACAGACACACACGCACACACATAGACACAGACACACACGCACACACACACACACACACACACACACACACACACACACACACACACACACACACACACACACACACACACAGACACACACACACACAGACACACACGCACACACACACACACACACACACACACACACACACACGCACACACACACACACACACACACACACACACACAGACACACACGCACACACATAGACACAGACACACACGCACACACACACACACACACACACAGATAGACACAGACACACACACACACACACACACACACACGCACACACACACACACACACACACACACACACACACACACACACACACACACACACACACACACACACACACACACACACATATATACACACACACACACACGCACACACAGATAGACACAGACACACACGCACACACATAGACACAGACACACGCACACACACACACACACACACACACACACACACGCACACACACACACACAGACACACACACACACACACACAGACACTGCTCCCCCTCCCCCCCACACACTTTCCTGAGCAGAAGCTGTCTGTTTACTGGAAGTGACATCATCATGGAGAGATGTGATTGGCTGCAGATATTAACCCTGCAGAGCTAGACTCTCAGCGCAGTGGGGGCGGAGTTATCACGGCCCCCCCCTGCTACCAAATTAGTTAAAAATACTCTAAAATAGCTATGAATCCATGTTGTAACGTGTCACTTATTGAGCCAATTTAACATATGTCCAATAACACAAAGAAAAGCCACATGGTCAGACACATTTGTATTATCACAACCTATGACCTCAGCGTTCTCCAAAAAAAAAAGAGTTCCCAAAAGTGCTGGCAAGTCTGCTGCAAATGTTGTTTAATCCAAAGGACATGTTTATTGTTGTATCATTGTGAAACAACAGTTATTCAGTAATTTATTGACCTTAAAAATATAAATAAGAGGGAGCGACACCATGAGACACTAGAGATATCAGAGATATCAAAGACAACAGAGCATCCAAACACACTGACATCAGGATCTTCATCTTCAACTGAAATCTGACCATGAAGGTAAGTTTGTAAATGTATATATCTGATGGTTTGTCTCATGGTTAATCTACTTCCCCCCAACATTCAAACCATGTTTAGAGAAAGAAAAGGGGGTTACGCCCTCAGAGGCAACCTAAATTGGAAACAACCTACCTGTAACACAGTAATGAAAAGCAGGTGCATTTCTGTCTGCGGCGGGAAGTTATGGAACACATTGCCAAGGGAAATAAAACATATCGGGAATGTTTTTATATTTTAAAAAAGGGTTCAAAGATATGATACTAGATAAGTATAGAAACTGAGTTATTATTATTATTATTGTGTGCGAAGTTGGATAATCATGTTGATGATGATAAGCATCATTACCATTAGGGTTGTCATCATTAATTATGATATTATTTACCTTAAGGTGGCAATTGCAATGTATATAAGCACTGACCCTAAATGGGTATATGTAGGTGTGTATGTATGTATGTATGTATGTATGTCTGTGGGTATGTATGTAGGTATGATGTAGGCATGTTTAGATTCGTCTTTTGCTTTGTTTTGTTCGTTTTTCTTTCCGTTTGATTTCTTGTGTCTTTTTTTGTCTTGTCGATTTTGTTTCCTTGTAAATGTTTTTGTTATTTTAAGAACTGTGACAAGGGGGGGCCATATATAAGCTGAAGCTTCTGACCCTACCCTTTGGTTACGACCAATAAATTCATTCATTCATTCATTCAGTTTCAGTATGTTAACAGGTTCAGCACAAGCATTTTAATCATTTGTGGCCCCATAATTTGGACAGGGAAAGCAAAAGTCTTCATCTCGCTATAAAGAGTATTCTAGCTCTGCATGAGAGCAATACCAACGCACAGGGAGAACCCTGTGGAAAAACCCACATAGAGTACGATGTCAGCACAGTTTGTTTTCAAATCAGCACCAACCAAAATGAGAATGCATCAACGACAGCAGAGTCTCCCTGATCCTGCTGCAGAGGCCAAAGTCAGACATTTGTTCTCGATCAAACTAAATGACAACATCTCTTCTGTTCCAGCTGGTTTCAGTCGTCCTCGTCCTGCTGGCTCCACTGTTGACCAGCTGCCACCCGCTCGTTTTGCCGGTGGACTGCAGCGACATTTATAATCATGACAACAGCCGACCCAGTGGAGTGTACACCATCTATCCCATCGGAGCCACGTCTGCTCTCCAGGTACACTTCATCCTCTCTGGGACGCAGGTTGAACTTCAGATGATAATAATGTGAAGAATTACAAGTTCTGACTGATGCTTCTGATACAGAAGCATCAACAGATACAACAGATTAGGGCTGGATTAAAAAAATGTATTTCCCTTATCAAATCGATCTTTATTTAAATGTTCCAACAATGAATTCATTAAATCCTGAGGTTCATCTTTTAAGAGGCTCGGTCCAGAATTGATCCGTCTGTATCATATGAACCTAGAAGACCATTGGCACCAACTATGTCATGCTAGCTTGTTGGGAAGGAGCCGGGGGTTAAAAACCGATGGCAAGGGAAACACTGGAAACACATTTTTATAAGATTAAAAATCTCACCTAAAGATGAATGAAATGTCAATCAATACTCACTTTAGAGTCTGTAGAGCTGAACCTTGTGTGTTAAATAAAAAGTACACATTATGTAAATATTAAAACTTTTAATAATGCACCAGGTTAGATGGAACCTTGTACAATTGTAGAATCTCTTTTATCAATCCATCCATCCATTGTCGCCCGCTTATCCGGGGTCGGGTCGTGGGGGCAGCAGCTCCAGCAGGGGACCCCAAACTTTCCTTTCCCAAGCCACATTAACCAGCTCCAGAACATCTCCCTAGGGAGGTGCCCCGGGGGCATCCTTACCAGATGCCCGAACCATCTCAACTGGCTCCTTTCATATCCAAGCTAAATTGGTTTTGCAACTGACATCCCAATGAATGAATCGGAAATCACAAAATACATTTCATTGCATTATCTTTGTACTTTTAAATGCAAATAAATCAAGTGAGAAGTAGGCTAATTTTTCACAGACTTCTATAGAAACAGATTTCTTTTTGGAGCCAGTGAAGTCTGCTGGAAATAACATAGAATGCAGCTTTAAGAAGCTTCAGCATTGGCTTTATGGAGGACAGAACATGACTTAAGTCTCAATAAATAACGCTACGTACCTCGGTGCTAGCCACATCACTGTCATGCTAACGGTAAATCACACCTTCAGCACTTTGTCAGCGGCGGTTTGAGTCATGAAAATTCTGATTAATAGTGGATGATGGATTGAGGGTGAAATAACGTATAATCAATGAGGAGAATATTACTGTAAACAGGGAGCAGAGGAGAGCTGCTGTCAGCTCCTGCCTGCTCCTCTATACAATCTGCAATGTCTCACTCGTTACAGTCTTAACCGTAAGGCAAAAGTAGTAGACCCGAATCAAGCTCACTCCTGTAGCCAATCATGCTTTAAACTGAGGTTAGGACCTCCTACCTCATTAACATATGTACACAGAAATACATAAATAAATAAATGTAGGTGGACAAAATGTAGAAATACATTTATAGCATTCATTTACTTATTTATTCTTTTATGTATTCTTTTATTTATTTATTCCTGCATATATCTATTTATGTATTTATTTATATCTGTATTTATTCCTGTGTTAATTTATATTTATTTATACATTTATATATTGATTTATTGAGATCTAATGTTACAATTAGGGAAATGGCGGACCCAAAAATGCAGAGACAACAGGGCAGTGATAAAGTTGAGGATTTAATAAAATAAAAAGCAATACAACAAAAGGAGTCCTGAAGAAAGCTGGCAAAAATGTTACCTAAAAACGTTGAGGAACCAAAAGACCAGAGGCCTTCACTACGAAGCAAGATCAACATGTCCTGGATTTCTTTCAGTTACCTGGCTTCACTAACCCTAACAACCCTGGTCCCGCATAACCTGTGTCACGACGGTGGTTATCAACTAGTTCAACCAACCATCAGGGTTTCCCAATCCAGCGACGCGCGCGTTCACATAAAAGAGGCGGGGTTAGCACAGCACGACCAATCGCAAACATCTACCAGAGCCGCATATTTTAAAGAAGAAGAGCTAATTACAATTCTACATAAATATGAAGAACACAGACACGGTTTTGCGGGCAAAACGCAATACAGTCGCTGCTTCCTAAAACAGGAGGAAAGCTGGCAAAAAAATAGCAGACGCTGTAGATGCGTAAATCACAACGCTTATTAATATCACTTCCCCATCAGTCAGGACCAAGATCTGACTGATGGGGAAGTGACTCTCTCTCTCTCTCTCTCTCTCTCTCTCTCCGTGCACCGAGCTCCACCGGATCTTCTAAGAACGGTGACGCCGTTATCAATTGAGTGTTGATTGGTCAGTAGGCGGTGCTTTTACACCAGTTGATCTCTAATCTCTCTCAATTTTATTTGTAGTATCAAATCATAACAAGAGTTATCTCGAGACACTTTACAGATAGAGTAGGTCTAGACCACACTCTATAATTTACAAAGACCCAACAATTCCAGTAATTCCCCCAAGAGCATTTAGTGTGACAGTGGCAAGGAAAAAGTCCCTTTTAGGAAGAAACCTGGGACAGACCCAGACTCTTGGTAGGCGGTGTCTGACGGTGCTGGTTGGGGGTGTGATGAACAATGGCAATAATAGTCACAAAGATAATGGAACAGTGACTACAAATGGTAGTAGTAGTTCATGGCATAGCAGGGCACTGCAGGGTGTCACAGGATGTAGCAGGGCATAGCACGGCATCACAGGACGTAGCAGGATGCAGCAGGACATAGCAGAGTGTAGCAGGTCACTGCACGGCACTGCAGAGCGTAGCAGGTGTAACAGGGCATAGCAGGGTGCGTAGCAGGACCACAGCGACAGGCTGCAACCATGATTTAGGGGCCACCTAATCCAAGGAAATATTCTGGGCGAAAAGAAAACATATGGACTCCGGGGAATAAGCTCTCCAGAGTTAGGTTATTAACAAGCATTTCTGGAACATGGATGCACACAGATGGAAAGAGAGAGGAGAGAGAAGCTCAGTGTGTCAAAGGAAGTCCCCTGGCAGTCTAAAACTATAACAGCATAATTAAGACTTAGGTTAAGGAGAGGAGCCTGGTCGGGCTAGAACTCTCCCCAACCGGATTGGGCTGTACTGGCCTGCCTCCCTCTACTTAGATTATATCATTGATTATATGGTAGATGAATCTAACGACTATGAAGAGAAGCAGAGAAGAGAAGGGGTGCCGTGTCTGCAGAAATACACCCTCCCCCGCCGGTCTAGGCGAACGCTGCAACTCCTCACTCCCTAACTATAAGCTTTATCGAAGAGGAGAGTTTTAAGTTTACTCTTAAATGCGGTGACGGTGTCTGCCCCCCGGACCCAGACTGGGAGCTGGTTCCACAGGAGAGGAGCCTGATAGCTGAAGGCTCTGGCTCCTGAACCCAGACTGGGAGCTGGTTCCACAGGAGAGGAGCCTGATAGCTGAAGGCTCTGGCTCCTGAACCCAGACTGGGAGCTGGTTCCACAGGAGAGGAGCCTGATAGCTGAAGGCTCTGGCTCCTGAACCCAGACTGGGAGCTGGTTCCACAGGAGAGGAGCCTGATAGCTGAAGGCTCTGGCTCCTGAACCCAGACTGGGAGCTGGTTCCACAGGAGAGGAGCCTGATAGCTGAAGGCTCTGGCTCCTGAACCCAGACTGGGAGCTGGTTCCACAGGAGAGGAGCCTGATAGCTGAAGGCTCTGGCTCCCATTCTACTTTTAGAGACTCCAGGAACCACAAGTAGTCAAGTCAATTTTATTTGTATAGCACATTTAAATGAACAACAGTTGACCCAAAGTGCTTTACAAGTAGAGCAGGGAAGGCGGAAACAGTATGCCTTAAAGATACATAATCAAGTGTGCAAGGTACCATTAATATAATTAAACAGAGGAAGAATTAAATAAAATAACATAGAGAAAAAAAAAAAAAAACAGCAATGGGACGTTTGTAAATACAAAAAGGTAAGAAAAAGTTGAATTCAGTTCATAGCTCTGAAAAAAAAAAAAAATCAAAGGGAGTTAAAAGCAAGAGAGTGAAAATGCGTCTTCAGATTTGATTTAAAACTAGTAATTGTATTACATTATTTGGTATTGGGTGGGAGAGAATTCCAGAGTATGGGGGCTACTATAGAGAAGGCTCGGTCCCCTCTGGTTTTTAGGCATGTCCGGGGGATGACAAAAAGTAACTCTGCATTGTGGGAGCGCAGTGCTCTAGTGGGGCAATAAGGTACTATGAGCTCTTCAAGATATGAAGGTGCATACCATAGGACCATTGAGCTTTGTAGGTCAGAAGAAGGATTTTAAATGCAATCCTGGATTTTACAGGAAGCCAATGCAGAGAAGCTAGTACAGGAGAAATATGATCTCTTTTCTTAGTTCTTGTCAGAACACGCGCTGCAGCTGGAGCGTCTTAAGGGACTTATTTGAGCATCCTGATAGTAAGGAATTACAATAGTTCAGCCTGAAAGTAACGAATGCATGGACTAGTTTTTCAGCATCGTTTTGAGACAGGATGTTTCTAATTTTGGCAATGTTACGAAGGTGAAAAAATGCTGTTCTTGAGGTTTGGTTTAAGTGGGAGTTAAAGGATTTATCCTGATCAAAAATAACTCCTAAATTTCTGAAAGTAGTGCTGGAGGCCAGGGCAATACCATCCAGAGTAGCTATATCTTTACCTATATCTAATGAGGTTCGGAGGTGTTTGGGGCCCAGCACAATCACTTTAGTTTTGTCTGAGTTTAACATCAGAAAATTGTAGGTCACCCATGCTTTTATATCTTTGATGCATGCTTGGAGTTTAGTTAACTGACTGGTTTCGTCTGGCTTAATTGAAAGGTATAATTGTGTGTCATCCACATAACAATTAAAGTTAATTGAATGTTTCCTAATAATATTGCCTAGAGGAAGCATATACAAGGTGAATAGAACTGGTCCAAGCACTGAGCCTTGAGGAACGCCATGGCTGACTTCAGCGTACCTGGAGGATTTATCGTTAACATTAACAAATTGAGATTGATCCGATAAATAGGACTTAAACCAGCTTAGTGCGATTCCTTTAATGACAACTAAGTGTTCCAGTCTCTGTAACAGGATGGTATGGTCAATAGTGTTGATTGCAGCACTAAGATCTAGTAAGACAAGTATGGAGACCTAGTCCTTTGTCTGAAGCAGTTAAAGGTTGTTAGTAATTTTCACCAGTGCCGTCTGTGCTATGATGCTTTCTAAATCCGAATGAACCCGGTAACAAGTGATCCACCGTCGTGGTACAGAAAACCCTGGGTTGAACCTGAAGTTACCTCGATAATGCCAAATCTTGCTTCGTAGTACAGGCCTCGGGCATCCAAATATAAACTGGCACACCGAGACAAACCGGTAGACTTAAACACACAATGACAACTCAGAGACAAAATACACAAGGTAACGAGGTGAAACTAGGGACAGGTGACACCAGGGCTCAGGAACAGGTGAAACACATCAGGGTGGGGCAGACAATCACAAAGGCGGGAAAACACACAAGGCAGGAAGTAAAACAAGACATAACATGGGAGAAAACAGACTACAAAATAAAACAGGAAACTGAAGCATAACAGAGAACACAAGAGACAGTAAACAACAAGAAAACAGGGAATACATTTACACAATAAAACAGGAAAAACTATAACAGAAACATTAACTAATACCTGTTTTTGTGTGTAGGTGTACTGTGACATGGATTCACAAGGAGGACGGTGGACGGTGAGTATTTTAACTAAAGTCAACACTTCCTGTAGTTCCTTCACAATAAATCACATTCCAGTAAAATCCTTGTTGTCTGGAAACATGAGCTGTCAGATATCTTGTGTGTTTATCTAGTTAACCCCCCATCCCGTCCTCCCCAGGTGTTCCAGAGGAGGATGGACGGCACGGTGAACTTCTACAGGGGCTGGGATCAATACAAGGCCGGCTTTGGTATCGCTGCTGGAGAGTACTGGCTCGGTGAGAAATGAAACCAAACTAACAGTCATGACTTCATGAAACTGTTTCTAAATGTTTGTTTGTTTTCAGGTCTTGAGTCTCTCTACCACCTGACTCAGAGGAAAAAGTATGAGCTGCTGGTCGACATGGAGGACTTTGAAGGAAAAAAAGCGTTTGCACGTTACTCCTCGTTCTCCATCGACGCTGAGTCCTACAGATACACACTGTATGTTTCTGGATTCACTGATGGAGGAGCAGGTGAGGTTTCCACATTAAGGACGAGCATTTCAGCCATTAATGTTGTGGAGTGTGACATTGGTTCATGATACATACTTGTCCCTAAACAACTAAACAAAGAGTTAAACGAGATGCTGAGAAATCAAATCAGTCCTCTGTTTACATTTCATGAATCACATGGTTCTTGTTGATAGAGCTCGGACTTGCAGACAAGAGGCGTTTATTTGTTTAAATAACTCAACACACGTATCCATTATAAGATTAACTGGAACCTGTGGTAAAAGATTGCGGGCGTAACAAGCTCGTTAACAACTCACACACACCGGCCATTTAGCAGGAAGAGGAGAGCTGCAGGCCCTGGAGCTCTGTCAGTGCAGTGGCGTTTGGTAGTCCACTAACCCAGAAATGGTGACTTTGCGCGGGTATCGAGCACCGCGGGCTGCCGGCCGTGACGGAGCTCCATTTAGCTCACAGCGGGCCGGGGTCTGTGAAGGAAGACAGGCCGGGCGGCGAGGCAGCAACCCAGGCAGCACCGGCCGCTGAATTCCGACACAAAGTCAGACAAAATTTGCAATTAGCCATCAATTTTCGTAAAACGGCCCACATTTGAATGTGAATTTAGTGATGAAGATCAGTGGCCTATGTAAATGTTGGGGTGTGACTAATGTGACACACTACTAATATGACTAATACGATAAATGAGTTAAAGTGAATGAGGGGTAGGAAACTTTACAAGCTTCGGCTTCATCCTGGTCCTTTTTGTACAATTTTTTAAAATCAGAAATGGTAATAGTATTTTTAATATTACTTGTAAACACTGTATGGATATTGTTCTTTTTCCTTTGGTGTGTTGCTACACACTTTTTATTTTATATATATATATATATATATATGTGTGTGTGTGTATTTGGATATGTATGCATATGTATATATAGGTACATGCTGTATGTGTACATGTATTTTTAGTTTTGTTCGAAATAAAAATAAATGAAATGAAATGAAAACTAATGAGGAGGAACCACCGTTTGTTGAGATTTGCCCGTTTTCAGCGGCAGTTTCAAATTGTGAGATTTGCAGAGAGGGGTATCAGTGGGACTTTGAGCTTCTATGTCCTATTTACCCACCGGACTGTCGTTATTCAACTATAACAAGGTAAAATCGGTTTTGCATTCTATCACCCCTTTAATTAAATATATATCCCATAATAGCCATTAAACGTCACCAGTCCATTGTTGTTAGTTAATAGTTGTGTTATTTAGTTATACTTACTGTAGGTAGAGAAGTAGACTGTGGTATTTACTGGAGTAAATACACTCCAAAAGTATATATCATTGTTAGTTGTATCATAATGTTCTGATTATACTCTTGTTGTGTTTCTGTAGGAGACGCCCTGAGTTATCACAACGGACAGATGTTCTCCACCTTCGACGAAGACCTGGACTCCTATTCAGGGAACTGTGCCAGGTTACGCCTGGGGGCGTTCTGGTACAACAGCTGTCACAATACAAATCCAAACGGTGTTTATCGTTGGGGGGCTGACAGCACTCTCCATGCTGTTGGCATGGAGTGGTACCAATGGAAAGGTCGTAACTACTCCCTGAAGACCATCAGCATGAAGATCCGTCCTGTGCTGTAGTTCTCCAGGACCGACGTCCAGCAGAATATCAGCTCATCTCTTCTGATTTCTCTCATTAAGCATTTAATCTCACAACATGTCTTATTTTCCTGAAACTGGGAACCAGCACAAGAAAACCAACTGATGTCTGTAAATCTTGTTACAGTCTGTGATGGTTTAAAGCAGTCGCAGCTCGCTGCAACGTGGAAGAAAAGTCAGATGTGTCTCCAGTTGGGCGGCTGCAGCAGGAAAGTAGGGCCCATAATCTTTAAATGGAAACACATATATAGTCTGATTGGGTGTTAAAGGGGCGATAGAATGCAAAACCAACTATAACCTTGTTATAGTTGAATAACGACAGTCCGGTGGGTTAATAGGACATAGAAGCTCAAAGTCCCACTGATACCCCTATCGTCTGCAAATCTCACATTTTGAAACTGCCGCTGAAAACGGGCGACTCTCAATAAAGCTGGAAGCTGACGTCAGCATCCCAACTCCTAGTCTTTGTCACGCCCCAACATTTGCATAGGCTACACCACTGACCTGAGGTCAGCTTAGTCTTCTGAATCTAGCTAGGTCACGCAGATCTCCAGAGGTCCGCTATTGAATTACTAAATTCACTTCTGAGACTTTTTTATGTGAGAAATCAACTATGTAGAGGTGAAATATGGGCCGTTTTACGAAAATTGATGGCTAATTGCAAATTTGGTAAGACGGAATATGCAATTAGCCATACATTTTGGTAAAACGGCCCATATTTCACCTCTACATAGTTGATTTCTCACATAAAAAAGTCTCAGAAGTGAATTTAATAACGAAATAGTCCGACAAACAACGTATAACTTTGCAGTATCTGAAATATGAGACCTGCTGTCTCGTCTCCAATGTGTTTCTATGGGGTTCGCTCAAACCAATCAGCGCGCAGCTCATCTAAATATTCATGAGCAGACCATATTTGGAAGAAAAGCTCTTGTTCCAAATAGAGACATATTCACAGGGTAGTTAAGGGCCCAAAAAATAGCATTCGGGCAATCTTCAGCCCAACCAATGTTACCCTATTAGGAGACCTAAAGGAACAGTGTGAAATACCCTATATAGTCATTCTATCACCCCTTTAATCACTGCATGAACTGATAACACGAGTCTAAAAGAGAGAAAGAAGTAAAGAAAATGAAAAGTATGAAAAGATCTTTGTAGTTCAGGACAGCCAGGTGATGTTTGGTGGAGGTTTGAATCTCTAATGTGAATCTTTATCTGCTGTACGGTGACAATAAATAAGAAAGAAATTATACTTCAGAATCGGTTTTAATAACAAGGAAATTATTTCTCTTTTAGCGCATAAACACAGTATGGTGATAAGTATCAGGACTTTGAAGAGATTGTGCCGAAAATTTGCTCCACACAACCTTGGAAGAGGTGGCCGTATTCCTGCAAACTGAAATAGCTTGTAATGGACAGATGCAATAAGGGTATCGATGGTTACACCTACGTGCAATACAGAGAGGACATGTTGTATCACAGGACACAATAAGACAATTGATCAACTTGTTTGATCCTGAGGAGGGAGCTCAGGCGAGCGCGGCGCTCCAAGGAGGTAACCCATATCTATGATGCTGCCTACATGGCAGCTGGCGTGGCGGACAGTCGCGCTGATGTGATGAAGGAGTTGACTTTATTCTCGTCAGTTTTTTTTTACTTTCATCTATATTATATATATACATATATCTCAGAGGTAACACGTCTCTGGAGAGACTAGGGGTTCAGTGCCTTGCTCAGGGAGACATTGGTTGATGTATCGCAGTGGGAATTGAACCCAGGTCTCCCTCACCAAAGGCATGGGTCATAGCCACTGCTCCATCACCACCCATTCGATATTATTCTCGAAATGCAAAATAAATAAAAAAATAAAAAAATCCTCAATTGTTCCCCTCTTGATGTGGCCTAATGCTCCTTCGTAAAGTCGAAAATTTTGAAAATAAAACTCATATAGTATTTCAAAAAAAGGTCATAGTATGTCGAAAACATTTTGGATAAAATGTCATAGTACAGTATGTCGAAAAAAGTCAAAAAGTCATAGTATAGTAAGTAGGGTTGGGCATCGAGAACTGATTCCAGTGGAATCGTTTCTTTATGGGAATCGTTTAGAGGATTTGGTTTCAAATCCGATCATCGCTTCCCAAATTAATATGCGTAAGTTTGGGTTTCCGTAGCGACCAGGCTCTTGTTGTGTTGCAGCCTTGGAGCTCAGTAAGCAGCGCTCTAGTGGGGCTTTATTTTACGTTGAAAAAGCTGTAAAACTGCCATCATTGAATCAAAATAAAACGTTCCTATTATTTGTGAAAATAGGCACGTGACCCGTTTCCTCTCCACCCTCAAACAACCGGAACAGAGAATCAATGAGAACTGGAATCAGAATCATTAAAATCCAAACGATGCCCAACCCTAATAGTACCGCGTTTTCCGGACTATAAGTCGCTCCGCAGTATAAGTCGCATCAGTCAAAAAATGCGTCATGAAGAGGATAAAAACATATATAAGTCACACTGGACTATAAGTCGCATTTATTTAGACATTTATTTCACAAAATCCAAGACCAAGAACAGACATTTAATCTGGAAAGGAGAGTTATTAAACTCCCCAACAGCCCCCAGAACAAGGGGCTGAATACGGTAGGTGTCCTCTATGTTAACGTAACACATTAACAGTTATTAAACTACCCAACAGCCCCCAGAACAAGGGGCTGAATACGGTAGGTGTCCTCTATGTTAACGTAACACATTAACAGTTATTAAACTACCCAACAGCCCCCAGAACAAGGGGCTGAATACGGTAGGTGTCCTCTACGTTAACGTAACACATTAACAGTTATTAAACTACCCAACAGCCCCCAGAACAAGGGGCTGAATACGGTAGGTGTCCTCTATGTTAACGTAACACATTAACAGTTATTAAACTCCCCAACAGCCCCCAGAACAAGGGGCTGAATACGGTAGGTGTCTCTACGTTAACGTAACGTAACAGCTCTGTTGACGAGCCTCTCCCAGCAGCACGTTGTTCAAGCACCCATCTGTGGACTCCTTCCTCCAGCTCTGGCCATCTGGATTTCAGCGCGACTAGCTTTCTTTGTTTTCTTCATTGCAGTAAGACTAACCTTTTCTCCAGTCCCTCACAAGTTTCTCTCTCACTCCAAACTCTCCTTCTGCTGCTCGATGACCGTTTTCGGCTGCGTGTTTTACTACCTGCAGTCTCCTGCAGCTTCTTTTCTTTCTCAGTTGTCTTTAGGAGCAGCACATAGTCGTCACAAGCCTAGAGCGCCTCTCGCGGCTGTAGACGGTAATGTTTTCAGCATGAAATAACATTTAAACACGTTACATTATATATATTTTGATATATAAGGCACACCTGACTATAAGTCGCAGGACCAGACAAAGCATGAAGAAAAGTGAGACTTATAGTCCCGAAAATACGGTAAGTCAAAAAAAGTAATAAAAAGTTATAGTATGTTGAAAAACCTAATAAGTCAGTTTAATATGTTGAAAAAAAGTGATAAAGTGACAGTATAGTGTGTTGAACATTTGACAGCTGCGTCTGTAGTAAGTGATTGTGTCGTGTCCTGATGCATCAAAAAAAGGCTCTACAGAAGTTCAGTAACATCTCTTGAAGTTCACTTTGTATTTTATTGTAAAGAAAAGAATGACAGCAAACAACCTGTTCCGTTTGATCTATGAAAAACATTAATTAAAGCTTTTCAATTAAAAACATTTGGCAATTATCGTTCTGCAATAACTCATACACAGGAAGTCAAACAAAGAAGCACCGAGTGAGACCTGACAAAAGTTTAAAAAGCTGAGCCTCCGTTATGCAGAATGATATTGAAACAAAATAAAAAAAAAACATGAAGACCCAAAACAGAACTGAACAGCTTCATTATCTCCCTAACGAGGCTCTTATTGTGAAAATACTCCCTCAGACGTGAAAAAGCTGAATTTCTACTTGTAAGGTTGCTCTCATTCACTTCAACACAGATTTTGATCACAGCAGCGTTTGAGGCCCAAATCAATAAAGAAATGAATCATACAAACACACATAGCATTGGCATTAAACTTGGAATAAATAAACATAAAGCGTCTTAATTCCTGAAGGAACTCATGTCAGAATGAACCCTGAAGGGCCGCCGATGAAAACAATCATTTTTCGAACTGACTCTGGTTCACCCAAATCAAACACCCCCAAAAAATCTAAAATATTTCATCCTGAAGACCCAAACAGAACTGAACAGCTTCATTATCTCCTTAATGAGACTCTTATTGTGAAAAAAAACTCCGGTCAGTTCACCCAAATCAAACACCCCAAAAAATGTTAACATGTTTCATCCTGTCGTTCTGTTTTTTTTACGTGCAGTTTCTCATGCGTGTTATCTTTAAGCTTTGACAAACCAAGGTATTAATACATTAAAGTATCTTTGGGGAAAAGATTATTATTAAAAATAAAATGTCCCAAAAAAAAATGAATACAAATCTGTTCCTATTAAAATAAGAACATATTTATTTTTTTACATATTTATATACAGTTGCTTCCTTCATGCGTTTGACTTTGCAGACTTCATGTTAAGACACCAGATTTTAATCTGTTAAGAGGTAAGGTACTTGTGTGAAAACATGTACGAAAAACTGCACGTTTGATATTTTCTGCTCAAACAAAAAGCCCATAAAGTACTCCGTTACACTTCAACATGTCGGAGAAAGCCAGGTTTCTATACACGTTTGGCTTTTAAATGCACGTAAACACACTGATGGTCAACAATCATCAATGTGGTTCAGAGTTGCAACATATTTTATGCAAAAATAGGATCAATATATTAACTTTTAACCCTTTTGTCATTTTTATTAAAGCAGACAGATTTATTAATCTGTTTTTATTGAAGAAATTAACATCAGAGGTCAGTTTCTACAGTCCCCAGCAGGGGGCGATGATCTACAGGCTCTTCACACTTTGTCTCTTGGGTTTTTGAAACCTGTCGCTCCCACAGACTGTAAAAATAATGGCGCTGACACACCGAGTCGATTATCGGCCGTCTGACAGTCTGGGAGGTCGGTGACTCGAGTCTGGTCGGTGTGTTCGTGCCGTCGTCCGTTGGAGGAGCCGTCGGCCTTCATTTGGGCCGACCTGACATGTTCAGTCAGACAGGACAGTCGGGACTCACCTGGAAACGGGGAGCAGGATGAGCGTGACTAGAGTCTCTCAACATCTGAGGAACATGTGTTAATCTGACCTTTGTTGATCTGAAATGAAGACAGATTCAGCAGCTGCACGGCCTGTTTCTCTCTTCAAATGTTTCCAGAAACACGTTACGTGAACTATTTTAGGATGATATGAGATCGTATTCTGAACGAGACGCCGTGACAGTCTGGCTTTGAGTTTCTGGAGAAACTAGACCCACGTGACGCGTTCGTCCAATCAGCTGCCGGTTTTCATTTTCTGGGAAACAATCAGACTGTTAATGGAAACAATACAGAGCAGCGCTGCCTGCTGATATGGAGACGTATTACGCGTACGCTCAAGTACGGGTGACTTTTGGTGTGTTCTGAGGAACTTTTTGGACCTCGGGGACCCGACTGATCAGTCTGACTGTTCTGCCGACGGTCGGCCGTCTGGTTGGTGTGTAACTACCTTAACAGACAAGGCTTTGTGAAGCTCCTGAAAGCTGCATTTTGTCTAACTCCCAGCAGGGGGCGACTCCACAGCCTTAAAATGTCAAAAAGGGCCAAATCAAGCAACAAAGAAAGTGTCAAAGAAAGCGTTGTGTTTAGCGTTCGGTAGCACCTTGTCAACCTAAGCTAGTTAGCTAGCGCTGGCGTTAGCTGCTAACGTAAAGGACAAATCCGGCACAAAATGAACCTAGGGGTTAATAACGCGTACCGAGTCGACCGTTCTCTGGAACATGTTTTCATGCTAATTGAATGTGTCCAGTTTTATCGCTAACCGCTAATTAGCTTATAACGCTAGTCGTCGGGGCGGAGGGTAAAGTAGAAAGAAATCTCTATTTCTACACCACTAACAAGACTCAAAATAGCACCACACTTGCATGGTAGCATAATGAGGGTCCTTACATGTAAACCCAAGCATTTTTAAAGGTTATTAAAAAGATACCATTCATGTATACAGGCAGGCACCATCTTGGGAAAACCGTCACGACCAGTCGAACCCTAACCGTAGTAGTGTAGTGTAGTTAGTCACCCATATATTTTAATAAACAGATATACTGTAATTCATGCATTTCCATGTAATTACATTTCACAAACGTAATTCCTATCGACCCATTGGGAAACCAGAGATTTCAAGTGACAGTTCAGACTTAGACTTCTCTTTATTGATCCTTTTGGGATGACTCCCGCAAGGAAATTAGATTTCCAGCAGCAGATTTTAGCAGCATACAAAACACTCTTTAAATAAAGAGTTGCATGGCGTTCGGCGTTCGACTGGTCGTGACCGTTTTCCCAAGATGGCGCCCGCCTGTATACGTGAACGGTACTGTCTTCATAAACTGTCTATAGGTGGTTTCTTCAAAACCATTAATGATGGCTGCATTCCATTTAGGAGAGGCCCTGGTATTGAGCATGCTGACTCACTGAAATATCTTATTGGGACACTTGATGGAACTGAGCCATCGTTAAGGTTATCAGTCTCAGCTGGGCTTTTCCTACTATGACAAGTCAACATGTCTGCTGTGAAAAAGGTCCATTAATCCATGGGAGGCCCCCAGAAAACCAGCAGACTCACAGCATGAGCTAGAGACTTGATAAGAGACAAGATGAACATGAACCAGGGGTTGTAGTATATGTTTCAGCCGTGCTTTTCCCCCCCAAGTGGGCGTGGCATCCGTGGCCCATTATGCCCATTGGTTAATCCGGCTAAGTCTCTGACCAATGAGCGAGCAGCTGTTTTGTATTTAAACCCATAAAGAGAATAGAGAGAGAACTGGATGCAGCCAGAATGATAGAGATATCTAATGAGAGAAAGGAAGCACAATCAAGAGTGGCGGCGAGGGAGACAGAAACACAAAGGGCAATAGAGAGACAGGCCGAGATAAATATAGACAAAGACAGACATCTACTGGTAGAGGTAGAACTAGCACGTGGGAGACAGGTACAGATAAACAGAGATAAGGGAAAAGACAAGAGAACAAGAAAGAATGTAAAACAACAGCGGGTGCAGCTGAAGAAAAACCAACGATTGTGTCGCCAAGAGCTGAGAGACGAGCAGCGGGAGGACATTAAAGACTCAAAGACCAAGAGACGTCAGGAGAAACGGTAGCAGAAGAGGCATTAGCACGACAACTTGCTAAAGAAGCCCACTGGGGACCAACTACAATCATTGGATATGAAACAAGTAACTCAATTACATTTAATCGACTTAGGTGGTGCCCAAAACGTCTTGGGTGCTTGTTTACAAAGCCCATAATGCCCATTGGTTAATCTGGCTAAATCTGACCAATGAGCGAGCAGCTGTGTTGTATTTAAACCCAATTGTGGCACGCTGTTTTCTTTCAAAAATGGCTAGTGGCAAGAGAAGGAGAAAGAGAGCGAAAGCAAGAGAGAAAGAGAAGGAGAAAGAAAGAGCAGAAGCAGCCAAAGGGAGCTCCTCCTCCAGCAGCACTGTGACCAGCTGTTCCTCCAGCTCTCCAAGCTCTCCGTCTCCCTGTAGGGACGGGGAGGACATCCCTCCCGTAAACGGAGATGGCGGCAGAACCAGCAGGAGAACCCAAAATATAAGGAGAGAAAGCAGCAGTGGTGCCTGTTCCAAGAAGAGCGGGTGCAGCTAAAGGAGAACCAAAGATTGTATTGCCAAGACGTAAAGACCAAGCAACGTCACGAGAAAGTGGAGCGATGATGGAGGAGGTTTAAGAAAAGGGAAGCATTTCCACCTCCTCCTCGAGGTAAATTTCTTAAATGTATTTTTCTGAGCAGGAGAAACTACGATCTAAGGAGGAGAGAAAGCAGCAGTGGTGCCTGCTAGAAGAACAGCGGCTGCAGCTGAAGGAAAACCAACGATTGTGTCGCCATGACTGTTTTCCCAAGATGGCGCCTGCCTGTATACGTGAACGGTCTTTATAATCTCTCTTTTTAATAAACTGTCTGTACACTTACAAAGCTCTCAATGTTTACATGTGGGGACCCTCATTATGCTACCATGAAAGTGTGTGAAATTTTGAGCCGGATTTGTCCTTTTAAGAGAAAGGTGTGTGTTTGTGTGTGTGTGTGAGTGTGTGTGTGGTTTAACTATATTCGTGGGGTCCAAAAACCAGGAGTCCAGTATACTTGTGGGCTCTGCAGCCTTGTGGGGCCCAAAATGCTGGACCCCCCAAGGTTAAAGATGACAGCTTCTCCGTCAGTTATTTTTACAGTCTGTGGGTTCTGGTGTGAAGAAATGAACTGCAGAGGACATTTGAAGTGAGTCCAGTGTTCAGATGTCCTGCTGGGGTACCTGCTGCTCCGCTCAGAGTTCGGTGTTGGGTCCCCGGCCCACCGGCCGCCCCTCACACTCCCGGTCGAAGTCGCAGTCGTCCAGCAGGTGGCGGTACGTGGCCCGGACGTCCCGGTACAGCGGCGCGTCCTCCGTCTCCAGCCCCGGGAATCGAACCGGAGACTCGTTGATGAGCAGCTGCAGCCGTGGGCCGCGCTGGCAGTCGTACAGGACGAAGACCAGGTTGGCGGCGTAAGGGACGATGAGACCGCTGCGGAAACTTCTACCTGAGAGACGAGACACACAAGACCCACTGTTAAGGAGAATCCCGGTGGATTCCCCCCCCGTAGCTGTGTTGTGTGTAAATGTGGAGAGCTGTCAGTAGAGAAGAACTAAACCAATCAGTGCTGCCTACACCGTGTTAGCCTCCTGCTAGCGTTAGCACCCAACAGGCTGAAACAGGGCAGGTTTTAAACCTGTTTTAAGCCTCTAAACATGCTCTAAATGTCATTACCAGAGCTCCCCATGTGCAGAGATTCCTTCTGAGGGAACACAGGGAATCTGACTGCTGTAGATGTGACAGAAAGACATAAACGTTGTTAATCCAGCCAGCACATACCTCCGTTCCCTCAGAAGGAATCACAGCACATGGGGAGCTCTGGTAATGACATTTAGAGCCTGTTTAGAGGCTAAAAACAGGTTTTAACCTGCCCTGTTTAAGCCTGTTGGGTGCTAACGCTAGCAGGAGGCTAACACGGTGTAGGCAGCACTGATTGGTTTAGTTCTTCTTGCTACTGACAGCTCTCCACATTTACACACAACAGATCTACGGGGGGGAATAGACCGGGATTCTCCTTTAACCCTCCTGTTGTCCTCGGTCAAATCTGACCCATTTTCAGTTTGTTTTTTTCAAGGAAATTGTCAAAAAAAGTAACGTGGATGGTTCCCTACAACGCTCTTCACAAGTTAAATAAATGATCAGTCCACTACTTTCATTCAATTTGGGTGTTGTATTCAGTTTTATAGCATTTGAAAAAAAAAAAGTATAACAATGTTGAAAAAAAAGCCAGAAAATGCTTCAAAAACAACAAAAAAAAGCATGAAAAAACAGACAAAAACATCGGGAACAGCAACGACCAAAAAGTTGCACGGTGGACGGGAAAATTAGGGAAATTATGATGCATACTTCCCCTCTTGTTATTTATTAAACTGTTTGCATAGAATGATATTAGTGATTACTATTCTTCTCTCTCTGTTAAATGAAACTATTTGCATAGTAAGAAAACACAACACTACTTGTTCCTACATGATAACATGGAGTCGTTGGCCATCTTGACCGGGGCTCGAGTCATGAATCTACCCAGAAATATGAGAAAAAGATGCTGCAGAACTTGTTATTAGTATGCGATAGTTGTCTGTACAGTGGCGTGATAAAGGGGCGTGGCTCGGTACCGTGCTGAGTGCGATAGTTGTCGGCGGTGGGCGGCGTCTGGTCCTTGTAGAGCCCCAGCAGGGAGAGGAGGGGGAGGAGCGTTTCGGCGTGACCAACCAGGATGGAGGCTGGCTCAGGCGGCACGTCCGTGGACCTGACGGACACAAACAAATCACTGATTATCAATAATGTTCATTCTGTCAGCTTCCCTGTCATCTGTTTTTCTTCACAGTAAAGGCCCGTCCACCCCAAGAACGATCACTAGAACGATGTGAGCGTCCACGCTGCTGAACGATAACGTTCTGCGAGCACGCGCTGCATGCTGCAGCTGATAATAATACATAATATACAATGTACGATTACAGTAATGTCTGTAGTTATATCCTACATATTTGTGAATTTGATCTGATCACATTCATACTGGAAGCTGCCCAGTACTACCACAGTCTGATCACATTCATACTGGAAGCTGCCCAGTACTACCACAGTCTGATCACATTCATACTGGAAGCTGCCCAGTACTACCACAGTCTGATCTGATCACATTCATACTGGAAGCTGCCCAGTACAACCACAGTCTGATCACATTCATACTGGAAGCTGCCCAGTACTACCACAGTCTGATCTGACCACATTCATAACAGGAAGCTGCCCAGTACTACCACAGTCTGGGTTAAGGTCCTTGCTCAAGGGCACCTCAGTGGTGGTAATGAGGGAGGGACAAGCGCTGCTCTTTCACTTTCCCCAACGAGATTTTATCCTGTCGGTCTGGGGATTGAACCGGCGACCACTGACCTGCGTGGACGTCCGGCCTTGTCGAGCGTCCTGAAGACGTGATGGAACAGAGGACAGCTGGACAGACCGCTGATCATGTGACCGTGAGAGCGCTTCCAGTACTGCTTCAGGTCAGACTTGTACTCCAACACCTGCAGACACAAGTTAGGGTTAACTGACTAACTGGCCGTAGGTTATGGCTGTATCCTGCCCATGCCCACAACCAATGCCCTTAAAAATATGGTAATGTATAGAGCTGGAACATATTGGAACAACACACCCCCCATATTTAATCATAATGGGAAATATATATACATACACCTTCCGGTCAAAAGTTTGGGGTCACTCAGAAATTTCCATTACAGGAAAAAAAAAGGGTTGTCATCTGTTGTAGAAAGACGTGGCTGATCTTTAATGCAATATCTACATTGCCCATTATCAGCAACCATTCATCCAATGCTCCAAAGGCTCATTCTGGTCACTAATCTGATATCATTGCAAAAGGCTCACTGAGAAAACATTGAGAACCCTTTTGGTATTATGTAAGCACATAATGTAATGGAAAACTGCTGCACTGGTTACAAAAACAATGCAACTGATCTCAGCTGCTATGACTGAGTGAGTATGAATGAATGTATGTATGTATGTATGTACAGTGCTCAGTATAAATGATCATCTTTTGGAAATTTATCTTAATGCCTTAATTAAAAAAATAGTAAAAATCCAACCTTTAAGGACACCAATTATCTTTGTGAATGAATAATGTATCGTAAATAAATAAATGTTCTTCCTTAAAATACAGGAGGCATAAGTCAGTACACCCCTATGTTAGATTCCCATAGAGGCAGGCAGACTTTTATTTTGAAAGGCCAGTTATTTCATGGATCCAGGATACTATGATCCTGATAAAGATCCCTTGCCCCCCCATCATCACATACCCTTCACCATACCCCCCCCATCATCACATACCCTTCACCATACCCCCACATCGCATCACATACCCTTCACCATACCCCCCATCATCACATACCCTTCACCATACCCCCCACATCGTCACATACCCTTCACCATACCCCCCACATCGTCACATCCCCCTTCACCATACCCCCCACATCATCACATCCCCTTCACCATACCCCCCCACATCGTCACATACCCTCCACCATACCCCCCCATCGTCACATACCCTTCACCATACCCCCCCCACATCATCACATCCCCTTCACCATACCCCCCCATCGTCACATACCCTTCACCATACCCCCCCATCGTCACATACCCTTCACCATACCCCCACATCATCACATACCCTTCACCATACCCCCACATCGTCACATCCCCTTCACCATACCCCCCCCATCGTCACATCCCCTTCACCATACCCCCCCATCGTCACATCCCCTTCACCATACCCCCCCATCGTCACATACCCTTCACCATACCCCCCCCACATCATCACATCCCCTTCACCATACCCCCCCATCGTCACATACCCTTCACCATACCCCCCCATCGTCACATACCCTTCACCATACCCCCCCACATCATCACATCCCCTTCACCATACCCCCCATCGTCACATACCCTTCACCATACCCCCCCATCATCACATACCCTCCACCATACCCCCCCACATCATCACATACCCTCCACCATACCCCCCCATCATCACATACCCTCCACCATACCCCCCACATCATCACATACCCTCCACCATACCCCCCCATCATCACATACCCTTCACCATACCCCCACATCATCACATACCCTTCATCATACCCCCACATCATCACATACCCTTCACCATACCCCCCACATCATCACATACCCTTCACCATACCCCCCCATCATCACATACCCTTCACCATACCCCCACATCATCACATCATCACATACCCTTCACCATACCCCCACATCATCACATACCCTTCACCATACCCCCACATCATCACATACCCTTCACCATACCCCCCCATCATCACATCATCACATACCCTTCACCATACCCCCACATCATCACATACCCTTCACCATACCCCCACATCCAACCTTTAAAGATAACTGGTGTCCTTAAAGGTTGGATTTTTACTATTTTTTCAATTAAGGCATTAAGATCAATTTCCAAAAGATTATTTTTTGTATTCCTCTTTTTAGTCAAATTTAGCATGGCTGTCCTCATTTATGCGGAGCACTGTATGTATATATAACTGGAGGACAGCGATGGTTGTGTTCGTACCTTTGCGTCGTCCTCGTCAAACAGGAAACACCACGGAGAGTGGAGGGACTTGATGGAGAGCTCGTAGGAACACAAGAAGAACGCCGCTTCAACCAGATCTACACAACGCACACAGGGACAATCTTCATTTAGAGCTTCGTGTGTGTGTGTGTGTCTCTGTGCTCTCTGTGTATGTGTGTGTGTGTGTATGTATGTGTGTGTCTCTGTGTGTGTGTGTGTCTGTGTGTGGGTCTCTGTGTGTGTCTCTGTGTGTGTCCGTGTCTCTGTGTGTGTGTGTCTCTGTGTGTCTCCGTGTCTCTGTGTGTGTGTCTCTGTGCGTGTGTGTGTGTGTGTCTCTGTGTGTGTCTGTCTGTGTCTGTCTGTGTGTCTCTGTGTGTGTGTGTCTGTCTGTGTGTCTCTGTGTGTGTGTGTGTTAGTGTCTCT
Source organism: Sander vitreus (assembly GCF_031162955.1). Lineage (NCBI taxonomy): Eukaryota > Metazoa > Chordata > Actinopteri > Perciformes > Percidae > Sander > Sander vitreus. Next base: position 413,642 of record NC_135875.1, on the reverse strand, counting down.
GTGTGTGTCCGTGTCTCTGTGTGTGTGTGTGTGTGTGTGTGTGTGTCTGTGTGTGTCCGTGTGTGTGTGTGTGTGTGTGTGTGTGTGTGTGTGTGTGTGTGTGTGTGTGTCTCTGTGTGTGTCCGTGTCTCTGTGTGTGTGTGTGTGTGTGTCCGTGTCTGTGTGTCTGTGTGTCTCTGTGTGTGTGTGTGTGTGTGTCTCTGTGCTCTCTGTGTATGTGTGTGTGTGTGTATGTATGTGTGTGTCTCTCTGTGTGTGGGTCTCTGTGTGTGTCTCTGTGTGTGTCCGTGTCTCTGTGTGTGTCTGTCTCTGTGCGTGTGTGTGTCTCTGTGCGTGTGTGTGTGTTAGTGTCTCTGTGTGTGTCCATGTCTGTGTGTCTGTGTTTGTGTGTGTCTCTGTGTCTCTGTGTGTGTGTGTGTGTGTCTCTCTCTGTGTGTGTGTTAGTGTCTCTGTGTGTGTCCATGTCTGTGTGTCTGTGTCTCTCTCTGTGTGTGTGTGTCTCTGTGTCTCTGTGTGTGTGTGTGTGTGTGTGTGTGTGTGTGTGTCCGTGTCTCTGTGTGTGTGTGTGTGTGTGTGTGTGTGTGTCTGTGTGTGTGTGTGTGTGTGTTAGTGTCTCTGTGTGTGTCCGTGTCTCTGTGTGTGTGTGTGTGTGTGTCCGTGTCTGTGTGTCTCTGTGTGTGTGTGTGTGTGTCTCTCTCTGTGTGTGTGTGTCTCTCTCGTGTGTGTGTGTGTGTGTGTGTGTGTGTGTGTCTCTCTGTGTGTCTGTGTGTCTGTGTGTGTGTGTGTGTGTGTGTGTGTGTGTGTGTGTCTCTGTGTGTGTGTGTCTCTCTCTGTGTGTGTGTCTCTCTCTGTGTGTCTGTGTGTGTGTGTGTGTGTGTCTCTGTGTGTGTGTGTGTGTGTGTCTCTGTCCGTGTCTCTGTGTCTGACCCGGTGTGAGGCGGTGCTGAGGTAGTCCCAGTCTCTCGGCCACTCTCCTCCTCACTGCCTCCATCTCCTTCCCGTGTTTGAACTTCTCCACCTCCAGCAGCGCCGTGCGGTTCTTCTCCACGCCCTCCACGTAACCGCGGCAACGCTCGAAGAAACGCATCAGCTCGTCGTCCACCTGGTGGCTGTACCGTCCCTCTGCAGACGGAGACACGCTCAGACTCAGAACATTCACTCCACTAGTGGACAGTTCAAACCCTGTCTAGACCACGCTACGACCACGTTACAAAGACCCAACAATCCACAAAGACAAAGCATTTGGTGCAACAGTGGTGAGGAAGAACGTCTTTTAGGGAGAAACCTGGGACAGAACCAGGCTCTTAGTGGACACCACCTGCTGCTGCTGGTTGGGACACAGAGACACTGATACAGAGACACTGATACAGAGACACAGAGACACTAATACAGAGACACTAATACAGAGACACTGATACAGATATACAGAGACACTAATACAGAGACACAGACACAGAGACACTAATACAGAGACACTAATACAGATATACAGAGACACAGAGACACTAATACAGAGACACTGATACAGAGACACTAATACAGAGACACAAATACAGAGACACTGATACAGATATACAGAGACACAGAGACACTGACACAGAGATACAGAGACACTGATACAGAGACACTAATACAGAGACACATATACAGAGACACTAATACAGAGACACAAATACAGAGACACTGATACAGAGACACTGATACAGATATACAGAGACACTAATACAGAGACACTGATACAGAGACACAGAGACACTGATACAGAGACACTAATACAGAGACACAAATACAGAGACACTGATACAGAGACACAAATACAGAGACACTGACACAGAGACACTGACACAGAGACACTGACACAGAGACACTGACACAGAGACACTGACACAGATATACAGAGACTCAGAGACCAAGACAAAGACACTGAGACAGATATATACGGGGACACAGACAAAGAGATACAGAGATATGGAGACACAGAGACAGAGAGACACATGCTACACGGCTATTTTCATAAACAGACATTTCAACCTCTCCGTGTTCGGTTACACGTCCCCGTGTATATATGCTGTCAAGAGCACCCCAGACCTGTAGGTGGCGGTGTAACGAGAAGCTCAAGCCCACGTTAGCCAATCAGAATCCCCGTTTTCAGAGGAGAAATTCTCCGTTAGCGTGTAAACGAAGGACACAAACAAAGGGAAA
>NC_135875.1:388940-403940 GCF_031162955.1 Sander vitreus | reverse complement strand
GTGAGGTTTAATGGCTATTATTGTATATATATAGTTAATTAAAACAATAAATCTACAGATTGAGTCAGCTATAACACGTTTTTTGGTACTTCCCCCTTACCCTCAATCCATAATAGAATAAACATTTTAGTTGTAAAAATAATTCCAAACCTATTTATCCTATTTATTCTGAACATTTTGTTATTTATTAAAAACATTTTACACTCCACACAAAATAAACCCCTCCCTCTCCTGTCCTTACAACCTATTAAATCAAATTTTTATTAATTTCTTAACTACACTGTAACTTTTAGTCTTTGTATCTTATTCTATTTTAGACTTTTAATATTTATTTTTCATGACTGTTTCAATTTATTTTGTTTTATGTAAAGGTTTTTTAATTGCCTTTTTACTGAAATGTGCTACCTGTATAGAAGCTAGAGCTGTCAGTCTTCCTCTATAATACCATGTGAATTTCATTTGTTATTTTTTTAATATTCAAATAATATTTGAATATTTAATGCTCATATGCAGCCTGTTATAAATATATACTACTCACTCAGGCTTATGCATTAATGGCACTATAAGCATGTAGTTGTTGTTACACGTTCTGTCCACTAGAGGGACTTCTAACATCAGCCTGGCCTTGAAGGAGACCTACATCATGGCGCATTGCATTTCTGGCATGCAGCTCTCTGTTTACATTATATTCCACCACGCACACAGCGACAAACACAAATCAACAGAGAAACATGAAGAACATTGAAGTGGCTCTGTTGTAAAGGCTAACGTTGCTCGATTAGCACAATGACATCATGTTAGAAAGCACAGCCGAAAAAGATTTGTCATAAACTATAACAATAGCGTTAGCCACAATGCTAACATTGCATTGATAACTAAGCCAAATGGTGCTGTCACTGCTATTTTAGTGATTTACAAGCAACCCGTTTCTTGCAGATTGTCACGTTACTGAGAATACAGCCGTTAGAAGGTAATATATGAAGTAGAAGCTAACTCTGACAGCTGTAGGACAGCTAACATTACCTTTAGCTGTCTCCATGAAGCTCCCAGCTAAGTTCCTATAACTCGCAGTTATGGAACCAGAACGAGCTAACTATTGATGACATGAGCATTTTGTCTCGGTGGATGTTGATTTTAAAGTCATGTTAAAACGATTTCCCATCCTTCTTCTGATTTCCAGCCACAGCCTGTCGCTCCCCCCTGTACTAACGTTCCTCGCTACGTAACATTAGCTCACAATGCCGTGTGTTTCTCACTCCTGTAACTTATTGTTCATCAGACGTGACATGAGAAGACGGAGATTAGCTAAGGTTAGCCAACCTATTTACAAAAATAATCACATTCGAATAGTATTTATTTTTTTTATATTCAAAATATATTCGACTTTCAGAATTCATTCTAACAGCCCTAATAGAAATATAAAGTTGCCTTACGACCTGCAGCCTGTCAGTCAGTCACCAGGGCACAGAGAACCCTGTTCTGCCTGTCTGTCTCAGAGGAAGTTTAACCACACAGCGACCCGTTTCCCCTCGTTCTTACATTATATTGCTGCGTGGAGTTTTGAAAAGCGTAATTACACTCCAACCACTTTATTGGCATTGACATGACTCCCCGTGACTTGAACAAAGAGTCGTATTTTCGTCCGTCTGAACCTCAACTCTGCAGAGGTGTGTATCGGTGCTGAGCCCCGCTCTCTGTCTACATGCAGAGAGGACGGACAAGGCTGCACTCACACGCTTTCAGGTACAGAAATTTGGCACCCTTTGATTTAACGTGAAACGGTCATCCGTATTACTGCCGTAATTCGGTCGGTACCATAAAAAGTTCAGGATACGGTAACCAACACTAAACCTGATAAACACTCAGATCATTGACAATGTTTAATTTCTTCATTGAAAAAGAATTAGATAAAAATATGAAACCATGTGATTCATGAAATGTAAACAGAAGACTGATTTGATTTCTCAGCATCTCGTTTAACTCTTTGTTTAGTTGTTTAGGGACAAGTATGTAGCATGAACCAATGTCACACTCCAAAACATTAATGGCTGAAATGCTCGTCCTTAATGTGGAAACCTCACCTGCTCCTCCATCAGTGAATCCAGAAACATGCAGTGTGTATCCGTAGGACTCTGGGTCGATGGAAAATGAGGAGTAACGAGCGAACACTTTGTTTCCTTCAAAGTCCTCCATGTCGACCAGCAGCTCGTACCTTTTCCTCAGAGTCAGGTGGTAGAGAGACTCAAGACCTGAAAACAAACAAACATTTAGAAACAGTTTCATGAAGTCATGACTGTTAGTTTGGTTTCATTTCTCACCGAGCCAGTACTCTCCAGCAGCGATACCAAAGCCGGCCTTGTATTGATCCCAGCCCCTGTAGAAGTTCACCGTGCCGTCCATCCTCTTCTGGAACACCTGAGGGGGACGGGATGGGGGCTTAACTAGATAAACACACAAGATATCTGACAGCTCATGTTTCCAGACAACAAATGGAATGTGATTTATTGTGAAGGAACTACAAATGTTGACTTTAGTTAATGGTGCTGTAGGTAGGATTGTGAAGATCCAGGACTTAGCCAAAAAATTTGAACATCGACAACTTCTCAGTCTCTCCTCCCTTTCTGCTGAAGCCCATACGATCTTCTAAGCCCATCCCCCCACAAGGGAGAGCTGTGCACCATAGAGTGCGTGTGAAGAGGGGGGAAGGGGAGGAAACCTATCTGCAGCTTGTGCGCGGGGAAGGGGGAGGGGAGGACGCTATTAAATGCGTGTGCCTGAGCAGTGATTAACATGCAGTTAGACACCCCCTCTGGCCCTGATTGGAGCATCTGAACAGGGAGAGGTGGATTTTTGCATCTTGCACTACAGGCTGTAGGTGGTGCCAGAGGAGCCGGATTTAAAAAGAATTACCTGCTCCATGTAGTTCTACTCGAACATAGGGTCAGTTTCAGCAAATATGACAGAAAGTTATTTTTTTTAAGGCTTACCTACTGCATCTTTAAAATACTCACCGTCCACCATCCTCCTTCTGAATCCATGTCACAGTACACCTACACACAAACACAGGTATTAGTTAATGTGATCCTTTAACTAAAATGGTATCCAAATGTACTTAAATGAGTGCTACTACTTCACCCGCCCAACCAGAATTAACACATAGGAGACGACATAGCCTATATTTATTTATTTAGCAGTAACTGTTGGCCTGTTCAGGACCAACACTGTTGCTCTCTGTGCTGTCTTTGGTGCTGAAACATTTTAACTTTATTGGAAAGCTATTTTCTTTGTTCCTTAATACAAATTTTCTGATTTTCTTTGTGTTTTATTGGACGTGGGCTAACTTGGCTCAACAAGTGACACATTACAAGATGGATTTATAGCTATTTTAGAATTTTTTTAACAAATCACTTGGTGGCAGGGGGGCCCCGTGATGAAGCTCTGCCCCCACTGTGCTAAGAGTCTAGCTCCGCCCCTGTTGTTAGTCCTGTTCAGTTCAGTTCAAGTACTTTAAACTAACTTTTTGGGGGTCATTTCTTAATGTAGACATTAACCTGTTGCATTATAAAATAATAGGTGAGCGTTGCTTCTTGCTTTCACAATTTACAGAAGTTCTTTGAGAATCTCTTTTATATGAAAGATAAACTGGTATTGTGACCGACATTTCCCTAAACTGACTGATATCAAATCAGAAATGGAACTGAATCAGGACCTTGTAAATCAAAATAAAAAAAATTTTTGAATTGTGAAATCATAAGCGATACCAAGCCCTGATCTGAAGGTCAACCTGCGTCCCAGAGAGGATGAAGTGTACCTGGACAGCAGACGTGGCTCCGATGGGATAAATGGTGTACACTCCACTGGGTCGGCTGTTGTCATGATTATAAATGTCACTGCAGTCCACCGGCAGAACGAGCGGGTGGCAGCTGGTCAACAGTGGAGCCAGCAGGACGAGGACGACTGAAACCAGCTGGAACAGAAGAGATGTTTTAATTTAGTTTATTCAGTTGGTATCAAACTTATGCACAGCTAGAATACTCTGTAAAGCAAGCTGGGATTAAAGCAGTGATTAAAATGTGTTTGCCAAACTATCAGATATATAAAGTTGTAAAGTTACCTTCATGGTCAGATTTCAACAGAAGTGATCTGATGAAGATCCTGATGTCAGTGTGTCTCAACGCTCTGATGTCTCTGGTGTCTCTCTGCACTTATTTATACTGTTAAGATTAATACGTTACTGAGCAGCTGCTGTTTCACACCGATACAACTATAAATGGGTGGAAACATGTCCTTGAATGTGTGTCTCTGCCATTGGCTTACACAATGTTGGCACCCAAATCTGACATGCCAGCACTTTTTGGGGACTCGCCTCCATTAAAGATCCAAAGAGACAACTTTGTACTTTGGAGTAGAGCAGGAGGTCTTCAACGTTTTTTAAACCAAGGACCCCTTAACTGAAACACAGACAGAGCAGGGACCCCTACTACATATACTGTATACAAGGAAAATGCATATTAAACTAGGCCTAGGTGTGTGTGTGTGTGTGTGTATGTGTATGTGTGTGTGTGTGTGTGTGTGTGTGTGTGTGTGTTTTTGTGTATGTGTGTGTGCGTTTGTGTGTGTTTGTGTGTGTGTGTGTGTGTGTGTGTGTGTGTGTGTGTGTGTGCATGTGTGTGGTAACAGCAAGATGCAAGAAGCAAAATGTCTACAACTAATGAGAACCACACTTATAGTGTGTAGAGCTGCAATGATTCATCAATTAATCAGTTAGATTAATTTAAAAACAGTGAAACTTCTTTGATGTCCGCTTGTTAAATGTGACTATTTTCTACAACTAATCCATTCATCTAGAAAATAATTCAGCCATTATTCACTGTGAAGATAATTGTTAAACGCAGCCTTACTAGTGTGTGAATGTAAAATCAGCATTTAAAGGTTGATCACAAACATAACTGATGGTTGAGGTTAGCATTAGATTAATATGACTCATGTAGCTGCTATAGGTCAGGTCAGGTCAGGGGGGGGGTGACTGATCACACATAAAACGTCTGTGTGTGTAGTCTCAGGTACACAACACTGAGCAGCTGTTGCTTCACACAGGTAAGAACAGTGTGTGTGTGTGTGTGTGTGTGTGTGTGTGTGTGTCTGTCTGTGTGTGTGTGTGTGTGTGTCTGTCTGTGTGTGTGTGTGTGTGTGTGTGTGTGTGTGTCTGTGTGTGTGTCTGTGTGTGTGTGTGTGTCTGTGTGTGTGTGTGTGTGTGTGTGTGTGTCTGTCTGTCTGTGTGTGTGTGTGTGTGTGTGTGTGTGTGTGTGTGTGTGTGTGTGTGTGTGTGTGTGTGTGTGTGTGTGTGTGTGTGTGTGTGTGTGTGTCTGTCTGTGTGTGTGTGTGTGTGTGTGTCTGTCTGTGTGTGTGTGTGTGTGTGTGTGTGTGTCTGTGTGTCTCTCTCATGAATGACACAGTCAATTATTTCTGCTTTATTCTGATTCTTACAAAGAAAAGTTGTGTTTTTATTTTCTATTTACAGTAACTCTCGTTCTCAATCAGAGAAACAGGTGTGTCAGGAGCAGGGCTGGACTGGGACAAAAAACCGGCCCTGGCATTTTTGGCCCAGGCGGCCCACACGTACTATGATTGGTCAGACACATTCCCTGCAGAAATATGCGTGCATTCTATGATATGAGTTGCCTAGTGTTCTGCGTTCATGTGATAGTTTTGGATCCTTCAAGAGGGGTCTCAAGACTTATCTGTTGATCTCACAATTAAATAATTAATTATTTCTTAGAGTTATGATCATTTCTTAGAGTTACGAATGCTTAATATTGGCTTAGCACCTTTTAAAAACTTTTTACTGTTCATTTGATCTATTCTAAGATTCATATTCTGTCGCTTTGGACAAAAGTGTCTGCTAAATACAATAACCATAACCATAACCCTTCCCAAAAGCTACAATAAAGCTGAGAGCAGTGTATGCCCTGGAAAAGAGCACCAATACAAGAGAAGCTAATTAAGCAATTCAAGGAACACTGATGCTTGTATCAACACTGATTTTATAGATCACACAGACTGTCAGCTACCCAACAGGCCGACCGCTAGCATTTTCACTGTAAGCTTAAGCACAGCCTAATTTTACAAGCTAATTTTACAGCCAAACTGCTTGTTGTCATTTTGACGTGAGGTGCACATAAAAATAAAAAAACTTTACAAACTCCAACAACTGAATTAGCCATGTGGCTTTAATGTGCCCCTCACTATTATAGTGGTGATGACAACTTTGTCCATCCTTTTGTTTGGGAAAGGTGAAATCTGGATTGGTATGATATAATAATAATAATAATAATAATAAATTTAATGTGGCCCGGGAAAGGGAAGTTTGGGGTCCCCTGCTGGAGCTGCTACCCCCGCGACCCGACCCGGGATAAGCGGATGAAGATGGGTGGATGGATGGATATTCAATTTATAATTAGGGATTTATAAACTGTAGTTCTGGGCTGGATTTAAAAGCTTCTGGAAGGCCTATTATTGCATGAAACATACAGTTGAAATGGTGCATCTCTCTGCTTCTAAACCCAAAATGTCTCTACACTCTATTAAATATGACAGAACATGTAGTTTGCTGTCGTGTACGACATCGTCGGCCCCAGGGGGTTGATAACTGTTATTTTACCTTCTGTCTCCATTTACTTTGGTATACTTTTCTATCTTTGTATTATATTCTTATTTAGTTTTATATAACTCTTATTATTCATGTCTTTTACTTTCGCAGCTCAGCACTTTGTCAAGTTGGACAACAGTTACTTCAGGTCACATGTTAGACAGATGATACACCTCATTTACCTTCAGGTATGAGGAAATCTGGCAACTACTGTGATCGTTTTATGAGATATGTTGTTAATTCTCTGAGGTCAAACAAACAGATCTTATCTTAGTAATCTCACACTTCATCAAGAGTCCCTTTGTCACGCAGTCCTGAGACTTTAGTATTCCTGGTTTAACCAGCTAATCAAACAGTAAGACAAATGTGATTATGACATTAAAATACATAGTTCCAAGCATATTTCACAAAGTTTAAACTTAAATTAACTAAGATAAATAAATGCAACTCTAAAGTACAAAATGATAAAACACAACACGGATGTGTGTGTGTGTGTGTGTGTGTGTGTGTGTGTGTGTGTGTGTGTGTGTGTGAGAGAGACACACACACACACACAATCTGTTTGATTAATTTAAAAATAGTGAAACTTCTTTGATGTCCGCTTGTTAAATGAGAATATTTTCTACAACTAATCCATTCACGTAGAAAATAATCCAGCCATCATTCACCGTGAAGATAACGGTAACTCCAGCCTGACTAGTGTGTGAATGTTTGAAGGATGTAAAAACAGCATTTAAAGGTTGATCACAAACATAACTGATGGTTGAGGTTAGCATTAGATTAATATGACTCATGTAGCTGCTATAGGTCAGGTCAGGTCAGGGGGGGAGTGACTGATCACACATAACACGTCTGTGTGTGTAGTCTCAGGTACACAACACTGAGCAGCTGTTGCTTCACACGGTAAGAACAGTGTGTGTGTGTGTGTGTGTGTGTGTGTGTGTGTGTGTGTGTGTGTGCATGTGTATTTGTGTGTGTGTGTGTGTGTGTGTGTGTGTGTGTGTGTGTGTGTGTGTGTGTGCGTGTGTATTTGTGTGTGTGTGTGTGTGTCAGTCATTGGCTTACACATTGTTGGCACCCAAATCTGACACGCCAGCACTTTTTGGGGACTCGCCTCCATTAAAGGACCAAAGAGACAACTTTTTACTTACCAAAGTCACTTTGGGGTACCATGGTTCTGGAGAAAGCTACACGCAGCAACACCATAGGCCAAGCAATCGGCCCGCTCCAAACAGGAACATCTTCAACGGCCACTGTACTAGTTTTCATAATGACGGGTATTTTCAGCAATATTTTAATGATTTAATACAGTTAATTTCATTTTTTCTCACTGTTGTTGTTATTTCTACCCCAAACTCCATTATAAATCTCACTGTAAAAGTCTAAATAAACCATGGAGAAAAATTAAAAAAAAATGCTCCCAGGGAGCGCCCCCCCTGAGCCCCTGAGGGCCAGGACCAAACACCTTTATTTTTTAGTTTCTAAGATTTAAAATAGAAAAATAAAGTGCTGGTTTAACAAGGAACAGTCAGACAGGATCAGACAGAAAGCCTCTTTTTGCATATGTTTGTTTCTGTATTTATTGTGTATATCATAATAATGTTCAGATCCACTCTATCTGACAACATGTACCTTTACATATGCAAAAAGAGGCTTTCTGTCTGATCCTGTCTGACTGTTCCTAGTTAAACCAGCACTTTATGTTTCTATTTTAAATCTAATTAAAAGCTTAATTAATCAGCTGAAAGGCGTTTGTGTTTTGCCCACATTAAATAAGATAACTTATCTGTGAGTGACGTAGTTTTTAGTTTTGGACTAATTCAAACAATGCTTGGCTGGAAGTTTTCATTCTTTGATTTTCTTATACTGCTGGTACATTTGCTGCTCATGATCTGACCATAGTCCTGAAGCAACAATGCTGTTATAAATGCACAAAGGATATGTTACATGTGCGATTTATATCTGATGTGGGCTATTCTATGTCATGCAGTATGTAAATGTATGTAAAATATGTATGCCTTCTCTGCTGTTTGGGTTCATGTTTAGTTGCCACTTTGTGAAATAAAATGTTTAAATTTATAACTGTTGCAGAGCCAATGTTGCAGGTGCTGCCGGTGCAAATATATTTTTTTTGTCTATATTGTTGGGTAAAAGATTTTTTAAACTGGTTGGTTGAGCATGTTGTAGACATTACTGCTATTGCCGTTGTAATGCAGTATATGTTGGAAGGTAACGTTGTTGCTGTTTTTTACAGTTTCTCCTTTTTGCTACTTCTACGTCTTTTTGAAAATGGCCCACTCACTTTTGTACTGGCATGCCCAAAATACTATTTCCACCTATGCCACTGCCGTGAGCTGTGTGAAGTGTCTGGAATACCGTGAGCCCAATGAGGAGATCCATTAAAGAACAAACTCAAATGTGAATAGAGAATGAGGAGACCCAGGCACCCGAGTCAGAACAGCGGCCATCCGTAATGACACGTCTCCGTTACTGGTGTTCGTGCTGAAAATCTCTCCCCACCCCTTCACGTTTAGCTGTCTTTACAGTGACATTTACCAGACAAAAGGGGGATTAGGCACCAAAACAACTAGTTAAGATTACAGAAAAGTGAGGGGGGAGATAATTCCGGGAAGCTGGGAGATGTTCTGCACAACATCGGCGTCCTCGCCGTCCCAGAGATTACCAGAGCCATCAACTCTCTCAGCGTCGTTGAGTAACGTTACAACAAGCCCCGTCCACCCCGGTGTTGGAAACATCCAAAAGGTGACACTGACATGTGAAATATATTGTGATAGTGTTTTAGCTGATAGCTCTAGATGTTAGCTTGCTGGCTACAAATCAAATCAAGAAGGTAGTAGGGAGTAGTTAATACCTTTCCATTGGTACCAACTCACTCCAACATTAGAGATAGTGCTGTCAGCCCCCCATCGATAAACACTGTTTGGATTTGCATCGTAACAGCTTTTGTACCAGAACGCCCCTAGGTATAATCTAACACACACACACACACACACACACAAACACACACACACACACACACACACACACACACACACACACACACTGACTAGCCCCGTTTGACATGCTAGCTAAAATTAGCTCATCGTAGCTTAGACTGCGGTTAGATTGTTGTAGTTTGCAGTTCAGGACTACAAATCCAACAACCTATCTGCTTGTTCAGGTCCACATTCAGCCAGTTGGACCAGAAGAACACACCAGAACAGGCCTGTTTAGTAAGCTGGATTTAATGGCCCCATTCCTACACATAAAATACAATTCAATGTGAAAGTAATCCAAGTATTCAGAATAATTTACTCAGATTGAGTAACGTAACAGATTACGTTTTAAAAGTATCCTTCCCAACACTGCGTTTCAGGGACAGTTTTTACCCCCAGGTAGTAAGGCTACTGAATACAACTGGAAGGAGGGCTGAGGTTGAGGATGTTTACTGGGCTTGATGTTTTTAAATGTTATTCATGTTATTATTGACTGGTGCTGAGAGAGTGCCAAGGCTCATTGTACTTCATTGCTGTGGTACTCTGTACTAATATACATACGACAATAAACTTGAACTGAACTGTTCTTACCGTGTGAAGCAGCAGCTGCTCAGTGCTGTGTACCTGAGACTACACACACACAGACGTGTTATGTGTGATCAGTCACCCCCCCCCTGACCTGACCTGAACTACAGCAGCTACATGAGTCATATTAATCTCATGCTAACCTCAACCATCAGTTATGTTTGTGATCAACCTTTAAATGCTGTTTTTACATCCTTCAAACATTCACACACTAGTAAGGCTGGAGTTACCGTTATCTTCACGGTGAATAATGGCTGGATTATTTTCTACATGAATGGATTAGTTGTAGAAAATATTCTCATTTAACAAGCGGACATCAATTAATGCAGTAATTCATGAGAACGATTCGCAAAATGGCAAACAGAAAGAGAAAGCTGCAAGCTTTAAAAAGCTGCAAAAGGAAAAAGGAGGCTGTTGATTATTTTTTGTGGGTTTCCCCAGGCTTATAAAAACGTAATCTACACGTCGATAAAGTAGAAAAAGGATTTAAGGAATAGAGGGGAGGGATGGCAGGTTAAGAAGGGTCATGCATTTTTGTTGTTTTGCTAACAAGGGGGACAGTACCCCCCTCATATCACCTACTGCATAAAACCAAGTCTTTACTCCAGAGATCTTTAACAGGGGGTCTGGGACCCCTAGGGGGGCCTCCAAATTATTCAAACATATAATTAGTGAATATGAATCCCCACTGATGATAGGCTTACTGGCCTATAAGTAAGGTAGTCACTAAGGCAGCCATCCACAAATACAGTTCATCCTGAGGATTCACTGTGCCACATGTATGTTTAACATTAAAAGATTATTCATAAAATCAGGCCAACAATTATTATTTTAATAGCTTAGTATTCTATGCAAAAAAGGGATTTATAAAGGCTTTAGGCAGCCCAACATGTTATTGTAGGCCCAGTTTAATATCCATCTTCATTGTATACAGTATATGTAGTAGGGGTCCCTGCTCGGTCTCTGTTTCAGTTAAGGGGTCCTTGGTTTAAAAACGTTGAAGACCTCCTGCTCTACACCAAAGTACAGAGTTGTCTCTTTGGTCCTTTAACGGAGGCGAGTCCCCAAAAAGTGCTGGCGTGTCAGATTTGGGTGCCAACATTGTGTAAGCCAATGGCTGGCAGACACACACTCAAGGACATGTTTCCACCCATTTATAGTTGTATCGGTGTGAAACAGCAGCTGCTCAGTAACGTATTAATCTTAACGGTATAAATAAGTGCAGAGAGACACCAGAGACATCAGAGCGTCGAGACACACGGACATCAGGATCTTCATCAGATCACTTCTGCTGAAATCTGACCATGAAGGTAAGTTCACTTTATATATCTGATAGTTTGGCAACACGTTTTAATCATTTGTGGCCCCAAATTTTGGACAGGGGAAGCAAAAGTCTACAGCTTGCTTTACAGAGTATTCTAGCTGAGTGATACCATCTGAATAAACTAAATGAAAACATCTCTTCTGTTCCAGCTGGTTTCAGTCGTCCTCGTCCTGCTGGGTCCTCTGTTGATCAGCTGCCAGCAGCTATTTCTGCCGGTGGACTGCAGTGACATTTATAATAATGACAACACCCTTCCCAGTGGAGTGTACACCATCCATCCCAAAGGACCCTCTTATGCTGTCCAGGTACACGTCATCCTCTCTGGGTGGCAGGTTGACGTTCAGATCAGGGCTTGGTATCGCTTATGATTTCACAATAAAAAAATAATTGAATTTTGATTCACAAGGTCCTGATTCAGTTCCATTTCTGATTTGATATCAGTCAGTTTAGGGAAATTTCTGTCACAATGCCAGTTTATCTTTCATATAAAAGAGATTCTCAGAGAACTTCTGCTGTAAATTGTGAAAGCAAGAAGCAACCCTCACCTATGTTTTTATAATGCATCAGGTTAATGTTTAATTTATGACCCCCGAAAAAGTCAACAGGAGCTAGGCTCTCAGCACAGTGGGGACAGAGCATCATCACGGGGTCCCCCTGCTACCAAGTGATGCAAATCCATGTTGTAATGCACATGTGTCAACCTCACGGCCCGGGGGCCAGATCCGATTTAGGCCCCCCCCCAAACAACACCAGAAGCAGAGAGTCTTTAACAGTCAGGCTGCTGTGAGTCAGCTGCTTTTAACAACGTCATGTCTGGTTCTCAGGACTTCTATTCTACGACGGCTGACTTTCTCAGGGTTTAATGTCGATGGGAGAAATCTCTCTGAGACATGCAGTCATACAAAGATAATTGACTTTTTTTGTTAAATAAAAGCATGTCAATAAACTCAACATGTCTGGCCCTTATCGTGATCGTCATTTCCAGTGAAGTTGAGTTTGACACCCCTGTTGTAATGTGTCATTTGTTGAGCTATGCTAGCCTATGTCTAATAAAACACAAAGAAAAGCCACATTGTCAGACAATTTGTGTTAAAGAACAAAGAAAACAGCTTTCCAGTCAAGTTAAAATGTTTCAGCTCCAAAGACAGCGCAGAGAGCGACAGCGTTGGTGCTGAACAGGCCAACAGTTACTGCTAAATAAATAAATATAGGCTATGTCGTCTCCTATGTGTTAATTCTGGTTGGGCGGGTGAAGTAGTAGAACTCATTTAAGTACATTTGGATAAAGTTTTAGTTAAAGGATCACATTAACTAATACCTGTGTTTGTGTGTAGGTGTACTGTGACATGGATTCAAAAGGAGGACGGTGGACGGTGAGTATTTTAACTAAAGTCAATACTTCCTGTAGTTCCTTCACAATAAATCACATTCCAGTAAATCCTTGTTGTCTGGAAACATGAGCTGTCAGATATCTTGTGTGTTTATCTAGTTAACCCCCCATCCCGTCCTCCCCAGGTGTTCCAGAGGAGGATGGACGGCACGGTGAACTTCTACAGGGACTGGAAACAATATTATAACTTCTTTGGTATCGCTGCTGGAGAGTACTGGCTCGGTGAGAAATGAAACCAAACTAACAGTCTTCATGTCTTCATGAAACTGTTTCTAAATGTTTATGTTTGTTTTCAGGTCTTGAGTCTCTCATGGTCCTGACTAACGTAAAACATTGTGAGCTGCTGGTTGAAATGGAGGACTTCGAAGGACTCAAAGCGTCCGCTCATTACTCCTCGTTTTCCATCGAGAGTGGGTACTTCGACTACAAACTGCATGTTTCTGGATTCACTGATGGAGGAGCAGGTGAGGTTTCCACATTAAGGACGAGCATTTCAGCCATTAATGTTGTGGAGTGTGACATTGGTTCCTGCTACATACTTGTCCCTAAACAACTAAACAAAGAGTTAAACAAGATGCTGAGAAATCAAATCAGTCTTCTGTTTACATTTCATAAATCACATGGTTTCATATTTTTATTAGTGCTGTCAGTTTAACGCGTTATTAACGGCGTTAACACAAACCCATAACGGCGTCAATTCTTCGTTATCGTGAGATTAACGTTCTGTTTGGCCTAGCAAACGTTGTAGTTTTTTTCACATGCTGTTGCAACAACTAGTAACGTTAGAAAAACAACACCACACCGGATCTAGCTAGACCGGAAACTAAACAACAGGCACGGCGCACACACTTGTTTGGGCTTGTGAGCCGGCCAAAGAGTAGTAGGCTAACGTTACGTTTTGAGTGGATGGCGAGCACGAGACGCCGAAATGGATTCCAATAAGATTCTGAATGGAAAGTTTACTTTTCAAAAGTTGCCAAATGGCTCCATTGAAAAGACCAAAGTGATCTGTGTGTTTTGTCGTTGTGAACTGAGCTATCATTGCAGCACGTTCAGTCTGAAATACCACTTGATGGCCAAGCACACAGCTGATGACCAAGCACACAGCTGATGGCCAAGCACACAGCTGATGACCAAGCACACAGCTGATGGCCAAGCACACAGCTGATGACCAAGCACAAAGCTGATGACCAAGCACACAGCTGATGGCCAAGCACACAGCTGATGGCCAAGCACACAGCTGATGGCCAAGCACAAAGCTGATGGCAAAGCATACAGCTGATGGCCAAGTGCACAGCTGATGGCCAAGCACACAGCTGATGGCCAAGCACACAGCTGATGGCCAAGCACAAAGCTGATGGCAAAGCATACAGCTGATGGCCAAGTGCACAGCTGATGCCAATTCTCCGCCCCCTTGTCAAAGCAAGCCAATCCACTTTTCCGTGTTGATAAGAGCATTAAAATGAGAAAAAATAATGGGACAAAAAGAAATCAAGGGACATTTAGAATAGATAAAAATGTGCGATTAATTGCGATTAATTGCGAGTTGACAATGACATTAATGCAATTAATCCCGATAAAATATTTTAATCGTTTGACGCCACTAATTTTTATCTAATTCTGTTTTAATGAAGAAATTTAAGAGCAAACAAACATTGTCAATGATCTGAGTGTTCATCAGGTTTAGTGTTGGGTACCGTATCCTAAACTTTTTATGGTACCGACCGAATTACGGCAGTAATACGGATGACCGTTTCACGTTAAATCAAACGGTGCCAAATTTCTGTACCTGAAAGCATGTGAGTGCAGCCTTGTCCGTCCTCTCTGCATGTAGACAGAGAGCGGGGCTCAGCACCGATACACACCTCTGCAGAGTTGAGGTTCAGACGGACGAAAATACGACTCTTTGTTCAAGTCACGGGGAGTCATGTCAATGCCGATAAAGTGGTCGGAGTGTAGTTACATTTTTCAAAACTCCACGCAGCAATATAATGTAAGAACGAGGGGAAACGGGTCGCTGTGTGGTTAAACTTCCTCTGAGACAGACAGGCAGAAC